>NC_084516.1:23618722-23735239 GCF_024500385.1 Phyllopteryx taeniolatus
TCACCACCAACATCCCCCAGACTCACGTGTCCGTGAGCAAGAAAAGGCTACCCCGAACTGCTCCCAGGGCGCTTAAACACTGGCCCTGCTCCGGTGTGTTCCACTAACAAGTGTGTATGTTATTTATGTTTACTGTGATGGGTAAAATGCAGAGAACACATTTTGTGTGCATGCATGTTCATGACGATGAAGATGATTTATTTATTTTTTAAGACTTGCTATGCATAAGTTAGAAAAATTGGAAACTCGCAAGCAATTGGAAAAGGATGCTGACTAGGTTTTACAAATGTAAGAATACTGTGCATAAATGGTGATTTAGGCTTATTTGCACTGATATCATTTACGAAAAGCAAATGGGCTGAGTCTTAAATACAAATTTTAAGATGTTATAAGTATTTGAGTGAAAGCCAACAACTCACCAGCAATACTCTAAAAGATGTTGAGGCAGGACTGGAATGTAAACATGTTGCCAGTGCATTGGATATAACATGGCAGCAGACCCATGGACACAGGCTGTTAACTGTTTACAAGAACAAAAGGAGGAAAAAAAAGTTTAAAATGTAGCGTGTATGATGATGATAGTAAAAAAGAGGCACTATGTACGCAAGTTAACTTTTTATTACCATTATTATTATTAGCTAATATAGTCATCATTGCCCTACCATCGCTCAGTCTAACGTACTTTGTGTTTTGTCTACGAGATATCATAAGTTAACTGTTGCCAATGCCGGATACAGTACGTTACCATCTGCAAGTGTTGCTTGAAAACTGGTCCTGTACTTAAGGAAAATAGTACTTCAGAAAAACCTGAAGCCTCGACACAGTACATCGCATCACTATTTTAATGGTGGTAAAACATCCATCCATCTACTTCCACTTATCCGGGGTTGGGTCACGGGGGCAGCATCTTAAAGCAGGGAAGCTCAGACTTCCCTCTCACCAGCCACGTCGTTCAAGTCCTCTGAGGGGATCCCGAGGTGTTCCTAGGTAAACCGGGAGATATTGTCTCTCCATTATGTCCTGGGTCGTCCCCAGGGCCTCCTCCCAGTTGGACAGGCCCAGAACACCTCACCAGGGAGGCGTCCAAGAGGCATCCTAACGGAATGCCCGAGCCCCCTCATCTGGCTGCTCTCGATGTGAAGGAGCAACGGCTGGACTCTAAGCCCTTTCCGGATGACTGAGGTTCTCACCCTATATCTAAGCGTGAGCCCTGATACTTTGCAGAGGAAACTCATTTCAGCAGCTTGCATCTGTGATCTTGCTCTTTCGGTCACAAGATGTGGGTTGTGACCATAGGTGTGGGAACAGGTGGGATTTATCAACACACATTATTTACTGGTGTGCATGCGACAGGTGCCTGCACATTTGATGAATATGGATTTTTACTTACATACAATTTTTACTTACATACATACAATTTCAGTCTTACAAATGAACATGAATGAACCTGTTCCACGCACTCTTTGATAAATGAGGGGCCTGGTTTCAACTGGAAGTACTGTCCGATTTGTTGTGGACATGCCATGCATTAAACTGTAACCAGATCATTGATCACCCCGACCGACAGATTGATTTATTTCATGCTGCATTCGAGGAAGTTATTCATCGCACTTTTAATGGGACTTCTTAGCAGTCATTCTTTAAAATGCACTACAAGTGATTCAATAGGTGATTTAAGATGTGCTCACCAAAAAAAAAAAAATACAATCAAATGACACAATATAAAAACTTTAACGGGACGTACTGAAAAATTAGAAAAGGTGAATAACTACTACTACTACTTACAGTGCTTAGTGTGCTACAGCAGATGAGGATCCGACGTTCATAAAGCATACTCGCGTAGAGTTGAAGCATGTTATTGACATCTACGGCTACAGAGTACTCTGTAAGGTTCTTCTGTAACAGCAAAAAAAAAAAAAAGTGTTAGTTGTGAAATATTAATTACGTAGTGTACTGGAACACAAATTATTCCATACATTATATGGGGGGGACAGCCTATTAACTGGAAAGTGCAAATCAACAGTTGTGCAGTCAACAATCTGATAAGGTAAACAAATGCA
The DNA here is from genome assembly GCF_024500385.1 of Phyllopteryx taeniolatus. Classification (NCBI taxonomy): domain Eukaryota; kingdom Metazoa; phylum Chordata; class Actinopteri; order Syngnathiformes; family Syngnathidae; genus Phyllopteryx; species Phyllopteryx taeniolatus. The sequence goes on from NC_084516.1 coordinate 23,620,783, forward strand.
TCACTAATTACTAGTGAATGACTAAAGAAAATATGTGGAAAGAAAATCTGACAAAAATATGTTAACTACATTATCATACTAAAGCATTTAACAACCGAGCTGCTCATTCGGGGTTGTGCTTAACATGCATTTTCTGTACCACCTATCCTCACTCGGGTCGCGGTCGTGTTGAAGCCTATCCCAGCTATCTTCGGGCAGGAGGCGGGGTACACCCTGAACTGGTCGCCAGCCAATCGCAGGGCACATATAAACAAACAATCATTCACACTCACATTCACACCTACGCGCAATTTAGAGTCTTCAATCAACCTACCATGCATGTTTTTGGGTTGTGGGAGGAAACCGGAGTACCCGGAGAAAACCCACCCGGGCACGGGGAGAATATGTAAACTCCACACAGGCGAGGCCGGGATTTGAACCCCGGACCTCAGAACTGTGAGGCAGATCTGCTAACTAGTCACGTGCCGCCTGCGCTTAACATATTTAAGGCAATTTTTCTTTCTTCATTATTCCATCCTATGTGTACTATGTACAGCACTAGTGTTGTCAAGTTTGTGGTTTTGTCACTAGATTTAGTAACTTTTCTGACTGCTCTAGCAACTATTTAAAAAAAAAAAGCGACTGACTACAAATCTATCTACTTTTGACGCTATCGTCGTTATTGGCTAAATTGATACCTTTTGACCATCAACTATAGGGTGATTGAAAAGTAACTCCCTATTTTTAAATACTTATAATTTATTCATATGTTGTATATATTTTTTTGTGTGTGAGTGGCCAGCCAGAAGTCCTGACTTAACACCCTGCGACTTTTTTCTGTGGGGTTGGTTAAAGGAGCAAGTCTATTCTACCAAACCAATGACTTTGGAAGAACTTGAAGGGCGAATGCCAGAGTTCCTTGTGAAATCAGTTAATGCGGTTCCCAGGTGGCTTGAGAAACTGCTGGCTAATGCTGGCGCCCATGTCGAATTTTAAATAAATCTCTATGCAATTCACTTTCTTTTCATGTTCATTTCTTGTAAGAATTCTACTTCGGAAACAAATTACAGGTACTTAAAAATAGGGATTTACTTTTCAATCACCCTGTACTTCTCCTCTAGGAATTTCAGCTATTCGTGAGGTTAAATGTAAATTTCAGTCAGTATTGATGATGCCTATCTGGAAACCGATAAAAGGGGAACTTCTGCATCGATGGTGAAGTTCAACTCTCTTTTCTAGCACCTTTGTGTTTGTGACAGGCCCATTTCCGCAATGGTGATTACAGTGTTGTCGTAGAGGCAATACGTCACGCAAATATCGGGGGTTTAAAAACAGTGTGTCACACACCACCAATGCTAAGTGGCTTGTGGACTGTAGATCACAGCGGCCTCCGTCAGCAAAAAAAACTGTAAAACTCACAAAGGACGACATCCATCCCACAAGTAACAGGCATGAAAGGATTTCCAGTCACCTGAAAACATGGAAACTCCCCTCAGGCACCATCGCAGATAAATTGAGTTGGCACATAAGTCAGTATAGTAAAAACCATAGAAAGGCACGTATTGGGAAATCCATCAGAGGATCGAAGCATCAGCCACTAGTCAAGACAAAGAAAACTTGACTCATTGTCCTTAACTTGGATATTAGAGTAAATGGATTTCTCAATGGTTGACTAACTGGAAAGGCCATGAAATAACCACACTGAGTTTTTCCTACTATAAATTGCTTACTTATGCTGGATATTATTCTCTTTGCGTTCTTCTCATTCTCATGTTCTTCAATTACCAGTCGTTCTTTTAGAAAATATATCTTAAAAAGGCCTCAAAAGTCAACGGAAAATACAAAGCACAATTAAATTAGAAGCAGTAAGGTACGCTGATTGTTCATGTTATGCTGAAATGATATTACGACAGTTCGATGTCCAAAACGTGTACAAGATTTAAGTCACAGGTGTCGCAAGCCACATCGCCGTTATGGTTGCTCTCAGCTAACCGGTCATAAAAATGATACTATGTAAATGTGCTTAGAAAAAAAGATTAAATCATTTATTTTTTAGGAAAGTGCAACATCATTTGTCTTTTTTATGAATTGAAGGATGCAGACAAGTGCAACAGGAACAGTTCTAACAGTTTCAACTAGTATGATATATAAACATGAATAATGGCATTTATTATTGCTTTGGCGCCATATGAAGAGTCTGGGAACTGTTTAAATTTGTCTGTATTTTTTTTAATACATATGGCTAGCCATGATGTCGCCAAAAGCATGTGGACAAAGGGGATCAAAGTTGCTAAAAAGAAAACCAAGTTTATAATTCTCGGTCAACAAACTTGAATAAGGGTAGAAAGAAACTACTACACACTGCTTTGTATGGTCATGTAGAAGGGGACGTCGCTATATTGTGTCCTTGAAAGGATTTGGTACACACTTTAAAGTCAAAGAAAAAAAAAATGGTAAAACACTCACATTCTCTGGTATTCTGGGGAGTTCTTTTAAGTCAGGTACAGTGAAGTAGAAATGCTGGAATCAACAGAAAACCAAATCATCATTACGAGGTTTTAAGTTAACATGCACCATAGTGTGAAAGTCAACTTTTGTCATGATAGACACCACAATGAAGTATCACTTGAAAATGTGTGTGTCAGTGTGCTGTAACAACTTTTGTGTTAATATTAAAACGGTGAGTTGGAAAATGACCCATATATGTTACAAGCAATTATTAACGGCAAAATACATTAAAAGGCATCAAATATTAACACACAACAGTATCGTCAGTAATCAGGTATCAACATGTAGATATAAAATAATATTGTATCAAGAATTTTCCACCACCAATTATTTTGCAATAAACCATTGTCAAACGCATTTTTGTGGTTTTTGACCAGCGCCGAAGAGTGACATTTTAGCAGTCATCAACGGAAATAGGCACAGTGTGAAAAATATCGGCAAAATCATGCAACGATTTCGCCAATATCTGCTAAAAGCGCCCACCACTCAACAGAAGTTAAAGAAATTTCACGGCAAGATTTCTTAGAGGACCTTATTAGAAATAGGCATCGTGCTCGTAACTTTGTCGGTCAAAACGCGTTACGAGCAAGCGGCCACTCAATTTCATAACTGTAAACAAACAACGAGCCTTTTACGACGGCTATTTGGAATTGATGCAATAATCTCCAAAATAATCATAGAAGGATCAATCAATTCCTTCAGAAGGAGTAGGAGACAATATTGACTTACATTTTTAAGTGTCGGTCATATTTTCGTTCGAGCGACTTGGAAAAAATAACAAAAACGGTCGACTATTTTGCGACATCGATCACCCAGAACCTTTTTCGGCTTACATACGACCAGCATACGGCAGCATTTGAGCTTGATGGAAACCTGGAGGGGCCGGTAGAACCTGGTAAATGTTTTCAAGAAAATGATGTCAAAATGTTCCAAGCTTCGATCTCAGACGGTCAAGTTACTAGCAATGATGAAAAGCGCGTTTGTAGAGAATTAGATGGTTTCTTGTTTGATTCGTTGAAGGAGAAATGATTGGTGAATTTCGACCGTTTTCTATCGCTAGTGCACAGGCTCTTTTCTGTGTCTCCTGACTGCACAATTTTGACGCGTCACAGCAGTGTTGAGGATGTGGTCATGATTACGCACATACTTGAATCCTTATTATTAAACTTGGATTCGGTTCTGATTATAAAGGCCTCCTGTCAAACTTCAAGTTGATGGTCTGGTTGAAGGGTATCATACCAAGTAAGGAAACTGATATTGAAAAATTCACTAGTCCTATTAAGTTCTGATATCCACTGAATTCATTCACTTATACCTGTTAGTATTCAGGTCCTTCATTTTCCATGTTGTATTTTTAGTCAATGTTACACACATCTATATTTGCCCTAAGTAAATCTTTTACTCGATACTTTGCGGTGCATTAACAAGTTGGACATAAATTGGTTTGTGAACCTACTCTAACCCTAGTATTTGTGTGAAAAATGCCTAAGGTTTTCATACAATAAACAGCTTTCCATGTTCATATCTAGAGTCAGTGTTAAAAGCGACCACTGGTCAAATAATGGTCATATTAAGTAAACTATGTATGTTTTTATCCCATGAACCTCTAAATGTAACTGGTATACTTCAATGAAATTTTAGTAACATATTTTCGAGAAAATGATTCAGGTTCTTATATTTTTCTTACATGTCAGAAATTGTGTACCACCTCAGTGGAATGACCCATATACCAAATATTACCTCTATTAGTTTCTACAACCTTCACATGCTTTATTATTCCATGTTGTGACAACTAGCTGTTTTTCGAAAAAGATAAGTTGAGTGCAGCTGGACAAAGATAATTGTTTTGCTTTCCTTTTCTTCTCTGTCTCTCTCACTTCTGTATAAAGGGGATTTTTTTGCTTGGGCTTCAGTAAGGGGTAAGTAAGTAACTTGAACCTTTTCCTCTCTTTGCAAAGACTTTTCTTTCTTTTTTGTAATAAAACCCCACAAAGACAAGATTGCTTCCTTACTTATTCTATCTGAAAATATTTTGCCAAAACAACAGTAATGCAAGAAATCTGCATATCATACCTCACTATCGCTCAGTTTATCCAACATGATTAAAACTTCGTGTGGTTTGCTTTTCTTTTTTTTTTTTTTTTTTTTTGCCTTTAGATGCTTTTTTGCAATGCTTATTCAAAAATTACTAGTGTTAAAGACAGGTGTTGAAGTACAAAAATAACATGGATTCAGACCCTTTGCTGTGACCCTTTCTATAGAAGACCTTACAGCTCACAGTGCATGTCAGCGCAAAAGAGAATCATGAGGTCAAAAGAACTGCCTGAAGAGTTCAGAGACAGAATTGTGGCAAGCCACAGATCTTGCCAAGGTTACAAAAATATTTCTGCTGCACTTAAGTTTCCTAAGAGCACAGTAACTCTGAGTTACGATCACCCTGACACCACAACGGCACTCGCCCTGCCAAATCAAACCATGTGGCTCGACGTCCCCAAAGATGCCATTTTGCATATCGAGGACGTCACCCTCCATCACGTGCCAGCCGACAATTATGAGAGCGAAATCGAGATTCCTAACTTTTTCAGACAATACAAATTTTAAGTTGATCCTGAGACGCTTATTCAGATTCAATTTGAAGGAACTCAGGCGATTGATATCCCCCATATAGACAACACCCTACGCACCATTCGCACTGATGCTCGAATGCAAGAGTGCCTTGGTCCTCAGCAGATAACATCTTAATAGCTTTGGTCAGTCTCAGTTACTGCATGACTTTCGGCCTCGCCTACCTGCTCTATCGAAAGACTCAGAACTTGTCTTCTGAATAAATACTCAAATGCGCGGCCCAAAATATTCCGGAGGAAAAGAATGACTGAACCCGAACCTGACCCCATACAGAGGGGAGGAAGTCCTCCTTGACCTAAATTGCCCCAGGACCTCTCCACCCCCTTTTGAATCTCGACTAGGATTTCTTTCTGCCATCAAGATTAGAACCTCTAATTAGCACCTTCACTCTCCTTCACTGATGAATTAGGTTCTACATCTGACTGTTATTCCCCGTGTGATAAGTTGAAGCTTGCTACCTCTTCTTTCTTTTTCTTCTGTAGAGCCGTGTTGAGTTTCACCTTTTTGTTTTTATTCTTGTTTGACTTTTACTGAGAACTCTACAGCAAGCTAATGTTTTCCTTAGTGTTAGTTTCTCCCCTGCCCCGAATTACTGTTCTCACTGCGATCCCAACATACACATACACATCTATCCTGACAACGATACCTATATGCACATATAGGCACACCTTAAGTATGAAGTTGTCATGGACAACTGCTACAGCTATAAGGGGGGTGGGGGGGGGGATTACCCAGTACTTTGGTAACTGCACTGTTGTGCGTTCCTGCCAACCTGTGCAATCTTCCAAAGAGACGTCGCCTAGACCCACCATCGAGCCAAATCAAGTCGACAAAGCGGGGGATATGTAACAGACACGCTACCTAACAAGATGGCACCCAGCGACCCCCAATCTCTGAGTGTTTGGCATATCTGTCTCTGCTGCCCCGCTGAGTCAGTCTGCGTACACAGACATCTAAGAAAAGCCACTTATCAGCGAGAGACACAGGAACCTGGTTTCTCACCCAGACGCTAAATTAATTACCTGCCAGTCTGAAGAATCTCATCAACAAAGTAGAGACACAGGAAACTGGTTTCTCACCTGGACGCTAAACTTATTGCCAGTCATTCCCACCCATCCTGTCTGAAAACTCACACCAACAAAGACCTTTTCCTGGACACTGGCTGGATGAGCAAGAATTTGAGAAACCTACGTTTCATGTGTGTCTGCTCCAGACATTGACAACAATGGAATAGATATTCGCGGCCTTTTTAACAAGACTCATTCAGCAATGTACTAGGTTCTTTTGATATAAGAAAATCACATGCAAAAACGCGGCCAAGCCTTCTGTTACAATTGATGGCGCACAGGCAACACCCGCAGGCGGTGGAGAGTTACTGCAACGGCAGAGGTACTAGTGATAGGCTTCACCGAATTTAAGTCTGTTTTGATATTTTAAGAACTTTGTATGAATATGCCCAGTGTTTACCACCACACCAGTGTAACTAGTGACTCTATTTCTCCGAATTTGAATGTCTGATGTCAGATCTGTATGTCAACTGAACCGGATGAGATGTTTTACCACACACAACACAAATGCCACATCGCAAATATTAAATGCTCTCAGCCACCACATGGAATTGGGACACTCATGGTGTGGATTGGCCAGGCTGTGTGTGCGTGACGATGCGGAGCTGGGAATCGATTTCTTACAATAGACATCCACTGTGACAAAATATACTGTTAGATTCGGATGCCTCCTGGACGCCTCCCTGGTGAGGTGTTCCGGGCACGTCCCACCGGAAGGAGACCCCAGGGACGACCCAGGACACGCTGGAGAGACTATGTCTCTCGGCTGGCCTGGGAACGCCTCGGGATCCCACCGGAAGACCTGGATGAAGTGACTGGGGAGAGGGAAGTCTGGGCGTCCCTGCTAAAGCTACTGCCCCCGCGATACGACCTCAGATAAGCGGTAGAAAATGGATGGATGGACAAAATAACACACTATGGAGAGTCATTAAGCAGTGAAAGGTAACCAGTAATGTGGTAATCCTGATACAATGACAACTGTGCAAATGATGCAGAGTACTCAAGCAATTTAGAGCAGTTTTTCATTCATTCATTCATCTTCCGTTCCGCTTATCCTCACTAGGGTTTGAAATGACTAATAGGGCAGTAATCTTATACAGTGACTATTGTGTAAATGGTGCACAGTCCTTAGGGAATTTAAGCAGTTTAAAGTGACTAATAGTGCGATAATGTGGAACAGTGAAAACAGTGCAAATGGTGCAGATAGCTCTCAAGTACATGAGTGGCCAGTATTGGTCAACAACGGATATGCAAATCGTGCAGAGTTACAAGACTACTACAGTGAGTGCACGGGTAATGTAGCAGTGTCTCAACAGTATTGTGCAAAATTGGTAGCATGTTACAATGGAATTGTAAGTCAACTGTTTAAGTACAAACCCAATTCCAATGAAGTTGAGTCGTCGTGTTAAACATAAATAAAAACACAATACAATGATTTGCAAATCATGTTCAACCTATATCTAATTGAATACACTACAAAGACAAGATATTTAATGTTCAAACTGATAAACTTTATTGTTTTTAGCAAATAATTATTAACTTGGAATTTTATGGCTGCAACACGTTCCAAAAAAGCTGCTTGTGAATGACTGAGCAATTCAGGGAAGCTCCTTTTATACCCAATCATGGCACCCACCTGTTTCCAATTAGCCTGTTCACCTGTGGGATGTTCCAAACAGGTGTTTGATGAGCATTCCTCAACTTTCTGTCTTTTTCGCCACCTGTCCCAACTTATTTGGAACGTGTTGCAGCCTTTTTCAGGTTTGACCTCAGCTTAAAGGAAACTGATGAGATGTAGTGAATTGTGACTCACCATAGCAAGATGAACAGGAACACCAGGCTCAGGAATGGAAAGGTTGTGTAAGGATACCAGGAGGTCTTGTAAATTGATTTCCTAAACCATTCAAAATATCAAAAATCCATGAAATTGAAGGAATATCCTATTATAAATATTCTACATTTTCTTTTTAACGTCTTTTTCTCTAGTGTCAGCATGCCATTTATCCATTTTAGCCATTAAGTATTCAAATCCTTCTTTCACATTTATCTAGAGATAGGAAATGATAAAATGTTTCCGATTCCAATTTAATTCTTTATCAATTCTCATTGGGGACTTTAAATAGATTTTAAAAAATGAATAAAATAAAATACATTAAAATAACACCCGCTGAATATTAAACCCAGGCTTCTCACCATCATAAAAAAACAATGGAAGAAAAACGATGCCATGGCGTTGCGTTGTAAACGCACTCTAAACACATCCGTATATCTTGCGACATACGTTCTTCTGCCCTCTCTGAGCGTGCTTTAAGATGTTTAATGACACCCCATTTAGAGTTTACTGTAAAGCTAAACACAACAAAAAAGAATTACACGTATATTTAAATACAAGACATCATTTTAGAGATTGCCAGCTTAATGCTAACACTCAATGTAAAACCCTATTGACGGGATACTAAAATTAGCATTAAAGCACGGATGGGCCTTACCTTCAAAAACAAATATTCACACAAAAACGCCATAGCAACACATACAGACAGGTAATATAACAATACTCTCAGGCAAGTATTCTTCCTAATCTGTGAAGAACAAGTTTATTAGAGTATTATTAGTGGCAATTACTGGGAGGGTGGATATTTTTGTAACATTAAGAAAATTTGCATGCAATCTTTTCTGGAATGCACTGCTGTAGTTAACATTACTGTATCACGTTTTGACTGCATAACAATGCATCTTTAATGTGTGTTGTACAGACACGGTTTGATAGTTAAAGTGGTGTAATTTTTAGTAGTGTATAGTTCACTTGGTGGTGTTTTTAGTCGTTAAATCACTGCTGCTTTTGGTGACAATCTGGCACCCTTACTCAGAATGGTTACAGTGATGTAGCCCATTAATACCAGCTGCATGCCCTAGGAATCTATAAATGTCAGCTGGTCCACACGTTGCGTGCATTGCATAACATGCGCAATGACGTCATAGTTCCAAATAGGATCGATAGTAGAATCGTTTAAAAATGCAGCTAACGATTCCATGGAATTTTTAACTTTGAAACCGGTTTCATCAATTCTCGATTTTCGATACCCTTCCCTACATTTAGCACATATTTAGTATGTTGCAGCTACAGCTACACTGATAACTGAACAAATACAGTGTAACGATTATTCCCTGTAAGACCATCGACTCCGGCACCCAGGACCTGATTACCATTGCATTCCTACCTCCTGACCCTCAGCCAGCAGATCACTTTTTGCAGGACACAGGACATCTGTTTTAACTCAACTGAGCCCATAAACTAGTTAAAGGTCCTTCTCCCGGCAATTTTAATGATTCTCCTAACAAAGACCTTTTTCTGTGGACTGACCCAAATGACCAAGAATCTGGGAGGCCTCCTGACCAAATTTGACAGTTCGAATAATTGGCGACAATGGATTAAGTTTACCAAATTCCACATGAACCCACCATGACTTCACACCGGACTCTCTTTTCTCGCTCTTGTTTTCCTGCTCCACCGAAGACTCTGACTCTGGGCCAAAGCACCACGCTATGAGGGGGGCAAGCCACCCAGGCTAGGACCAGCAAAAATCTTCCCATTCACCTCAATACTCATTGGGCTACAGAGAAATTCTGTCCAACTCCCCTACTACACTTTGGTGAAAGAGTTGAGTCGACAGCAAGTTTAACCAGGCAAGAAGAATTTGCATGCGCAATTTCTCTATGAGCGCGTGGCAAACAAAATTATTCGTGTGCTTCGGTCCCTCTGTTTTCCTTTTTTTTCTTTTTCCTTCAAATCGACCTGTCGACATCCTTGTCGAGACATCAGGAAAATTTACCCGCCTGCTTATTTCGTTCTGCGCAACATGAGTACAATTTGCTGATTACCAAGTACAAATAAGTGCATAATAATTTGGGATTACACTGTATTAAACAGTCACAAAGACTCCCAGTTTTACCATCACTCACGCACATCCAATCATTTTCCACTCACGTCACGAGTGCAGCCTTCTTTACGAATGTTTACCTGTACCTTTTGTAGTAAAGTTCCTCTACATTCTTCCCCAAATTCCCCTGTAGGTTTAATTACATTTTCTCTAAAATTCCACTTCCTGTTGTGTTTGAGTCAGACAAATGACCGCTGAACTCTAGAACTACCATCCTAGTAATGTAGCGGGCCTTTTCGATAATAGAGCTTGATCAATAGGTTTTTTTGTCACAAGTATAAAAAGAGACGTGGTGCCCCATACGAGACAAAGATAGCTGTGATTGTAATCGTCTAACGTTCGTGAATCACCCCGGAAGTAGATGCAGGCGTTTACGTTCCGACTTTTTCTTTCCAAATTAATTACACTTTTATCCAAACTAACATATGCTAGAACAGAATCTTACAACTGTTTGCCAATTAAATTTTAGGGCAGTTTCATTTTTGGCCAACTTTGGTGGTCGGGGCTGTTAAAAGTTGTAGACTGATGGTGTATAGAGACATTTTGCAAATAGTGAGTGAATGTTTTTTTGGGAGTGGGGGGTTTGCAGACAATAATACAGTTACGAAACCTGTATTGTCCTTACCTGGCCAATTACAGTGTAATCTGCAATGATATTCAGCAGTTTATAATATACATCAAACCAGGGCAGGTAGCTGAGGAATAAAAATAAACATTTAGTCGGAAACTTGACAGTTCAGGACTGTACAATGTAAACAGCTCTTAATTTTTGACTTCACTCCAGTTAGAATTTCAAAAAGAACGCAATCACGCTATTAACTGAAGAGTAAAAACAAAACAAAAAACACATTCCTCACCTAAGGATGCAATAGCAGGTGTGTAAGCTCGAGGAGAGGCGACAGAAACCAAATCTATGTTGACTGTTGATGTCAGTCAGAACAAATGTGAAATTCTCGTCCATCTGGTTGACTATGACACTGCAAAGAGAAAGGATTTGAGAGCACAGAACATTTTGTACTTGCGAGTATTTAGACATGGCAGCTCATGCTCGAAAACCCTCCAATATAGTAGAGTGAAAACAATTTTAGTTTTTCGATCTCAGTTATCAGGTGGCACAGCTAGTTATTAAATTCGGGGGGTGATTTGATTTGGGGATCCTCTGCCATTCCTCCTTGCAGATCCTCTCCAGTTCTGTCAGGTTGCATGGTGAATGTTGGTGGACAGACATTTTCAGGTCTCTCCAGAGATGCTCAATTGGGTTTAAGGCAGGGCTCTGGCTGGGCCATTCAAGAACCGTCACGGAGTTGTTCTGAAGCCACTCCTTCGTTATTTTAGCTGTGTGCTCAGGGTCACTTCCCATGGGCTCACCACCTGTGGGAGGGGCCATAGGGGTCGGGTGCAGTGCAAGCTGGGCGGTGGCCGAAGGCGGGGACCTTGGCGATCCGATCCCCGGCTACAGAAGCTGGCTCTCGGGACGTGGAATGTCACTTCTCTGGCAGGGAAGGAGCCCGAGCTGGTGTGTGAGGTAGAGACGTTCCGACTAGATATAGTCGGACTGGCCTCCACGCACAGCTTGGGCTCTGGTACCAGTCCTCTCGAGAGGGGTTAGACTCTCTTCCACTCTGGAGTTGCCCACAGTGAGAGGCGCCGAGCAGGTGTGGGTATACTGATTGCTCCCCGGGTCGGCGCCTGTACGTTGGGGTTCACCCCGGTGGACGAGAGGGTAGCCTCCCTCCGCCTTCGGGTGGGGGGACGGGTCCTGACTGTTGTTTGTGCCAATGCACCAAACACCAGTTCAGACTACCCACCCTTTTTGGAGTCCTTGGAGGGGGTGCTGGAGAGCACTCCCGCTGGGGACTCCATCGTTCTGCTGGGGGACTTCAATGCTCACGTGGGCAATGACAGTGAGAACTGGAAGGGCGTGATTGGGAGGAAAGGCACCCGGGTCAGAACCCGAGCGGTGTTCTGTTTTTGTGCTCGTCACGGATTGTCCATAACGAACACCATGTTCAAGCATAAGGGTGTCCACACGTGCACTTGGCACCAGGACACCCTCGGTCGCAGTTCGATGATCGACTTTGTGGTCGTGTCATCGCACTTGCGGCCGCATGTCTTGGACACTCGGGTAAAGAGAGGGGCAGAGCTGTCAACTGATCACCACCTGGTGGTGAGTTGGCTCCGATGGTGGGGGAAGATGCCGGTCCGACGTGGCAGGACCAAACGTATTGTGAGGGTCTGCTGGGAACATCTGGCGGAATCCCCTGTCAGAAGGTGTTTCAGCTCCCACCTCCGACAGAACTTTGCTCATGTTCCGGGGGAGGCGAGGGACATCGAGTCCGAGTGGACCATGTTCCGAGCCTCCATTGCTGAGGCGGCCGACCGGGGCTGTGGCCGTAAGGTGGTCGGTGCCTGTCGTAGCGGCAATCCCCGAACCCGTTGGTGGACACCAATGGTGAGGGATGCCGTCAAGCTGAAGAAGGAGTCCTATCGGGCCTTTTCGGCCTGTGGGACTCCTGATGCAGCTGATGGGTACCGGCTAGCCAAGCGGAATGCAGCTTTGGTGGTCGCTGAAGCAAAAACTCGGGCATGGGAGGAGTTTGGTGAGGCCATGGAGAAAGACTTCCGGACGGCTTCGAGGAAATTCTGGTCCACGATCCGACGTCTCAGGAGGGGAAAGCAGTGCACCATCAACACTGTGTATAGTGGGGATGGGGCACTGCTGACCTCGACTCGGGACGTTGTGAGCCGGTGGGGAGAATACTTCGAAGACGTCCTCAATTCCACCGACACGCCTTCCCACGAGGGAGCAGAGTCTGGGTTCTCTGAGGCGGGCTCTCCTATTTCTGGGGTTGAGGTCACCAAGGTGGTTAAAAAGCTGCTCGGTGGCAAGGCCCCAGGGGTGGATGAGATTCGCTCGGAGTTCCTCAAGGCTCCGGGCTGTCCTGGTTGACACGCCTCTGCAACATCGCGTGGACATCGGGGACAGTGCCTCTGGATTGGCAGACTGGGGTGGTGGTCCCCCTTTTTAAGAAGGGGGACCGCAGGGTGTGTTCCAACTACATGGGGATCACACTCCTCAGCCTCCCTGGTAAGGTCTATTCAGGGGTGCTGGAGAGGAGGGTCCGTCGGGAAGCTGAATCCCAGATTCAGGAGGAGCAGTGTGGTTTTCGTCCTGGCCGTGGAACAGTGGACCAGCTCAACACCCTTGGCAGGGTCCTCGAGGGTGCATGGGAGTTCGCCCAACCAGTCTACATGTGTTTTGTGGACTTGGAGAAGGCGTTCGACCGTTTCCCTCGGGTGGTCCTGTGGGGGGTGCTTCGGGAGTATGGGGTACCGAACCCCCTGATACGGGCTGTTCGGTCCCTGTACGACCGGAGTCAGAGTTTGGTCCGCATATCCGGCAGTAAGTCGGTCTCGTTTCCGGTGAGGGTTGGACTCCGCCAAGGCTGCCCTTTGTCACCGATTCTGTTCATAACTATTATGGACAGAATTTCTAGGTGCAGCCGAGGCGTAGAGGGGGTTTGGTTTGGTGGCCTCATTATTGCATCTCTTGCTTTTTGTAGATGATCTGGTTCTGTTGGCTTCATCAAACCGTGACCTCCAACTGTCATTGGAGCAGTTCGCAGCCGAGTGTGAACCGGCTGGGATGAGAATCAGCACCTACAAATCTGAGACCATGGTCCTGAGTCGGAAAAGGGTGGCGTGCCCTCTTTGGGTCGGGGATGAGATCCTGCCCCACGTGGAGGAGTTCAAGTATATTAGAGTCTTGTTCACGAGTGAGGGAAGAATGGAACGGGAGATCGACAGGCGGATCGGTGCAGCGTCTGCAGTGATGCAGACTTTGTATCGATCCGTTGTGGTAAAGAAGGAGCTAAGCCGAAAGGCGAAGCTCTCGATTTACCGGTCGATCTACGTTCTTACCCTCACCTATGGTCACGAGCTGTGGGTCGTGACCGAAAGAACGAGATCCCGGATACAAGCGGCCAAAATGAGTTTCCTCCGCAGGGTGTCCGGGCTCTCCCTTAGAGATAGTGTGAGAAGCTCGGTCATCCGGGAGGCTCTCAGAGTAGAGCCGTTGCTCCTTCACATCGAGAGGAGCCAGATGAGGTGGCTTGGGCATCTGATTCGGATGGCTCCCGGACGCCTCCCTGGTGAGGTGTTCCGGGCACGTCCCACCGGGAGGAGAGCCCGGGGACGACCCAGGACACGCTGGACAGACTACATCCTTCGGCTGGCCTTGGAACGCCTCGGGATCCCCCCCGAAGAGATGGATGAAGTGGCTGGGGAAAGGGAAGTCTGGGCGTCCCTGCTAAAGCTACTGCCCCCAGATAAGTGATAGAAGATGGATGGATGGATGCTCAGGGTCATTGTCTTGTTGGAAAGTGACCCTTCGGCCCAGTCTGAGGTCCTGAGCACTCTGGAGAAGGTTTTCGTCCAGGATATCCCTGTACTTGGCCGCATTCATCTTTCCTTCGATTGCAACCAGTCGTTCTGTCCCTGCAGCTGAAAAAAAAAACCACAGCATGATGCTGCCACCACCATGCTTCACTGTTGGGACTGTATTGGACAGGTGATGAGCAGTGCGTGGTTTTCTCCACACATACCGCTTAGAATTAAGGCCAAAATTGTCCTTCTTGGTCTCATCAGACCAGAGAGTCTTCTTTTTCACTATCTTGGGAGTCCCTCAGGTGTTTTTTAGCCAACTCCATGTGGGCTTTCATGTGTCTTGCACTGAGGAGAGGCTTCCGTCGGGCCACTCTGCTATAAAGCCCCGACTGGTGGAGGGCTGCAGCGATAGTTGACTTTCTAAAACTTTCTCCCATCTCCCGACTGCATCTCTGGAGATCAGCCACAGTGATCTTTGGGTTCTTCTTTACCTCTCGCACCAAGGCTCCTCACCATGGCAGTTCCTTTGACCTCATGATTCTCATTTGCTCTGACATGCACTGTGAGCTGTAAGGTCTTAGACAGGTGTGAGGCTTTCCTAATCAAGTTCAATCAGTATAATCAAACGCAGCTGGACTCCAATGAAGGTGTAGAACCATCTCAAGGATGGCTGTGATATTTCAGTTTTTCTTTTTTAATAAATCTGCAAAGATTTCAACAATTCATTTTTTTCTGTCAATATGGGGTGCTGTGTACATTAATGAGGGAAACAAATGAATTTAAATGATTTTAACAAATACCTGCAATATAACAAAGAGTGACAAATTTAAGGGGGTCTGAATACTTTCCGTACCCACTGTATATTTTCATGACCCCAAACATACAAGCTCATCTGTGAAAATAGTGGAAGTAATGTCATGACTTGGGCTTAAATGGCATCTTCTGGGACGGGCTCACTCATCTTCATTGATTATGTAATACATGATGGAAGCAGAAAAATTATCTCAGAAGTCTACAGAAACATTTTGTCTGTTAACTAAATAAAGACCCCTTATGATGACGACAAACAATGGACTTCGTTTTCCCTTGCCCGGACGCGGGTCACCGGGGCCCCCCACTGGAGCCAGGCCTGGTGGTGGGGCTCGAAGGCGAGCGCCTGGTGGCCGAGCCTGCACCCATGGCACAGCCCGAAAAGGGTAACGTGGGTCAACCTTCCCATCGGCTCACCACCTGTGGGAGGGGTCATTGGGGTCGGGTGCAGTGTGAGCTGGGCGGTGGCCAAAGGCGGGGACCTTGGCGATCCGATCCCCGGCTACAGAAGCTGGCTCTAGGGACGTGGAATGTCCCCTCTCTGGCAGGGAAGGAGCCCGAGCTGGTGTGTGAGGTCGAGAAGTTCCGACTAGATATAGTCGGACTCGCCTCCACACACAGCTTGGGCTATGGTACCAGTCCTCTCGAGAGGGGTTGGACTCTCTTCCACTCTGGAGTTGCCAATGGTGAGAAGCGCCGAGCAGGTGTGGGTATACTTATTGCCCCCCGGCTTGGCGCCTGTCCGTTGGGGTTCACCCCGGTGGACGAGAGGGTAGCTTCCCTCCGCCTTCGGATGGGGGGGACGAGTCCTGACTGTTGTTTGTGCCTATGCACCAAACAGCAGTTCAGAGTACCCACCCTTTTTGGAGTCCTTGGAGGGGGTGCTGGAGAGAGCTCCCGCTGGGGACTCCATCGTTCTGCTGGGGGACTTCAATAAACACGTGGGCAATGACAGTGAGACCTGGAAAGGCGTGATTGGGAGGAACGGCCCCCCCCGAACAGAACCCGAGCGGTGTTCTGTTATTGGACTTCTGTGCTCGTCACGAATTGTCCATAACGAACACCATGTTCAAGCATAAGGGTGTCCACACGTGCACTTGGCACCAGGACACCCTAGGTCGCAGTTCGATGATCGACTTTGTGGTCGTGTCATCGGACTTGCGGCCGCATGTCTTGGACACTCAGGTGAAGAGAGGGGCGGAGAGGGACATCGAGTCCGAGTGGACCATGTTCCGAGCCTCCATTGCTGTGGCGGCTGACCGGAGCTGTGGCCGTAAGGTGGTCGGTGCCTGTCGTGGCGGAAATCCCTGAACCCGTTGGTGGACACCAACGGTGAGGGATGCCGTCAAGCTGAAGAAGGAGTCCTATTGGACTCCCTGATACCGCCTGTTCAGTCCCTGTATGACCGGAGTCAGAGCGTCTACAGTGATGCAGACTTTGTATCGTTGTGGTAAGGAAGGAGCTAAGCCGAAAGGCGAAGCTCTCAATTTACCAGTCGATCTACGTACCTTTCCTCACCTATGGTCATGAGCTGTGGGTCGTGACCGAAAGAACAAGATGCCGGGTACAAGAGGCCGAAATGAGTTTCCTCCGCAGGGTGTTCGGGCTCTCCCTTAGAGATAGGGTGAGAAGCTCGGTCATCCGGGAGGATCTCACAGTAGAATCGCTGCTCCTCCACATCGAGAGGAGCCAGATTAGGTGACTGGGGCATCTGATTCGGATGCCTCCCGGACGCCTCCTTGGTAAGGTGTTCCGGGCACGTCCCACCGGGAGTAGACCCCGGGGACGACCCAGGACACGCTGGAGAGACTACGTCCTTCGGCTCGGGATCCCCCCGGAAGAGCTGGATGAAGTGGCTGGGGAGAGGGAAGTGGGCATCCCTGCTAAAGCTACTGCCCCCGCGACCCGACCCGGATAAGCGGTAAGAAAATGGATGGATGGATGTAACTAAATAAAATGCAATCAAACACATCCAGAGAACCTTTATAATGCAGCAAGATAATGACCCAAAGCACACTGCCAAAACAACGAAGGATTTCATCAGGAGCAAGAAGGAGAAAGTTTTGGACCCGCCAAGTCCAAGCTTAAATCCTACGAGGCATGCGTTTTACCTGCCAAAGTGGATACTGATGGGAGTAATCTGCCAAAATTAACAACAACTGAAAGATTATGC
Organism: Phyllopteryx taeniolatus; assembly: GCF_024500385.1. Classification (NCBI taxonomy): domain Eukaryota; kingdom Metazoa; phylum Chordata; class Actinopteri; order Syngnathiformes; family Syngnathidae; genus Phyllopteryx; species Phyllopteryx taeniolatus. The sequence goes on from NC_084516.1 coordinate 23,638,269, forward strand.
GGTAAAAAACTTTTGTTTAGTCATTAGGAACAGGAATTGATAAGATTTTTCCGATTCAGAATCCATTTTCAAAACCGCTTAACGATTTGATTTTTTTATTCATTCTCATCGATTAATCTGGAAAAAGGTGAACAGGATAACCGTAATTTTTCAATTATAAAATGCACTAAATTTTCACACGCATTCCATATTTTCAAGATTTTTGCCTGAAAAAACACTGTACTCGAATGTAACGCGCACCCAAATTTTGTTAAAACTTTACAATCTCAGACAACTCAAAAATTAACATTATTCAAAGTTTTACTCAATGAAATTTCAGTATTTTCACAACAAATAAATGATTTTCTCTCTCAAATGGATGCAGAACTTTGAACTACATTCTTTGAAAGAGAGCAATATGCTTATTGATCACAGTACAAATGGTTCTATGTCATGGTCGGTGTCCTACAGTCCCTTTTTGGAGCTTGGGTGGCACTTTGTGGCTGCTTCCCTCGTGTATTCTCGGTCCCGTCCGGAACACACCTTTCACAGCCCTCATTGACTCTGGCGCAGATGACAATTTTATTCATAAGGGCTTGGCGTGTCAGCTCCAGCTTCCCCTCGAGCCCCTCCCTTTTCCCTAAGAAGGTTACGGCCCTGGACAGGCGACTCATCTCCCCTGTCACCCACCAAACCGCACCGTTCACCATGAAACCCTCCAGCTGTTTGTCATTCCTTTCCCGGAAACTCCGTTAGTCCATAGTATCCCCTGGCTCAAGAAACACAACCCCGCCATAGATTGGACCCACCTGTCAAAGACTGGTAGGAGTCACTTCTGTCACTCCCGCCGTCTTCTTTCGGCCGCCCCGACCTCCAGCAAACCTCAGCCACCACTTACTCTAATCGATCTCTCCCAGGTCCCAGAAGAATATCACGACATCTCCCCTCTTTTCAGTAAGGATCTAGCCATCTCTCCGCCCCTGCATTGACTTCCGTGGTCTTAACGATATTACAGTGAAGAATAAAGCCCCACTGCCCTTCATTGACCACCCACTCTGTGAAGCTCAAATATTCACCAAGTTGGACTTGCACAACGCTTATCATCTCATCCGCATTAGAGAGGGGGACGAATGGAAAACTGCCTTCAACAAGATATTTTGTTTTGTTTGAGCATCGTCATCGCGATGTATGTGTGTGCAATACTCACATCGCAGAGTCTTCTGAAATGTTGATGAACTATCAAATACAATGAATCAACTGTAATATTAAAGGTGACCAGCAGAGGGGCCTGTTTGAACATGCTCAAAAGATTGGTTGTACACTGGCTGCATTTGCTATTTTGCTCTTCAGAATAAAACAAGGCAGCTGCGTGAGTTCGCGAGGTGCGTTCAGGGACACTGGGTAAACAGGAGTGAATGTGTTATTTTGTAATACAGTGTAAAACTGGATCCATCCATCCATTTTCCATACCGCTTATCCTCACTAGGGTCGTGGGTGTATTATAGCCCAACACAGCTGACTCTGGTCAACATAAACACGTTACGGGCGAGAGGCTGGGTAAACGCTGAACTGGTGGCCAGCCAATCGCAGGGCACATAAAAACAAACAACCAATCGCACTCATATTCACACCTATGGGCAATTTGGAGTCTTCAATTAACCTACCATGCATCTTTGTGGGAAGAAACCGGCGAACCTGGAGAAAACCCACGCAGGCACGGAGAGCACATGCAAATGATTATTTGTATCAGAATGCTGTAGTTAAAACACCATACGATCACATTGTGATAATATGGAATTTATTTTGTTTTGTAATAACAATAATTGATCAATTATTTTGTTATTATAGTCAGCCAGAGCTGCGAGGAATGCAAAGTTAATGTCCTTTTCACCATCGTTCCTGTCATACTGTGTTAAATTCTGTTTTTGTTTTAATTCCCCATTCCCAGGCCGGGATTTGAACCCCGGTCCTCAGAACTGTGAGGCAGATGTGCTGACCAGTCTACCACCGTGCCGCCCGCATTATATGATAAAAAATTTATAATTGTGTAATGTCAATGGGTCACAGGCTTAGCAGTTATTGCAAGCAAAGTGTTTGCAACAAAATATGAATTCTTGTACACTCGTATTTTAAGCATAACCCGGGTATATTTTTGGGTACAAAATTATGAGTACAAAATTATGAGTGGTGTGAATCAAACGCAAATGTAAAAAATTGTCATTGTTAAACCCATATGTTATTAGTCTGTAGCAAAAATAAATTGGCCTCACTGTTCCTACGCGATTGGTGGGTATTGTAGATGATAGATTAGACAGGCAGACACAGACAGACAAATTGATAGACAGACAGACTGGTAGAGAAGCAGGAAGGATGTGTCTGTATACCTATCCAAGCAGAACGGAAAGCAGAACTTGGGCACAGTCTGAATAGTTTCCTGTGGAAGACATGAAAGTTATTAGCAGGGATAACACGCTTTCATCAAGTCAATGTACAAAAAGCACTGCAACACAATACACAGTGATGGTTATTAAATAAATAAAACACCTTTCTCCAATAGCATGACCATAAGCGATATTGTTAATAGTTTGTTTGCGTTCACAAAACGAAGACAACTTCTGCATGGGATCAAAATATATATATATATATTTTTTTTTTTTTAACTCATTCACTGCCAGCCGTTCCCTGAGCTCCCCGACTGCCAGGCATTTTCACAATTTGTTCAAGCCCCGCAGAATATTGTGTACTATGACTATGTAAAATACCAAAACCACCAAAAGAGCGTTAAGACTCTTCTTTCATCAGAAAAAGGTTTGTCTCTATCTTATACGGTTCTTTAGTAATCAGCAGTAAAAAATAGGCCAGTTTCAGCCAAATCTGTTTCTAAAGGGAAAAAAACTGAGAAAACAGGCAAGCAGAACAATGACTTTGACGCCAATATTTGAAAATCTCAAACATCTCAACATAAAACAACACAGAGAAAGTACTTTTGACAGAAAAATTATTTATTTACAAGTGTAACTATGTACAGAATTTATATTAGACAAACATGCACGGACAAATGGGGCTCCCACACCTGCACATTTTTCCTCCTCATCCTCTTCCTCTACTGTTTGCTCAATAGTCCAGGTTTTGATTACCTTGCGAATAAAATCTAGCAAGGTTTTGCCCACATCTGGATTGTATTCTTTGGTGGCGGTGAATGGGATCTTGTGTGGTTGCCATTGTCCTTGAAACCAGTCCGTACTTCTGCTCGAAGCACAACCTGTGCAGTTTAGAAATATAACTATCACGATAAAAATACATTGTTGAAATTGCTGTAGTGGGACGTGGAGAACAAAAGCTTTGTTTGCACTGCCTACTGGAATGGGGGTCCAACGTCTGCTGAATGCATAACCTGTAAGTTTTTAAAAAATACATACAATTACTAGAGAATACTTTTTATTGATGACGTGTTTTCCAATGGTTAAAAAAAAACTACTTCGTCGCAATCATAAAAGACGTTCGACTCGCGAGTGTTGTATTACTGAAAGCTGGATGAGCTGGAAATGGAAAATTCAAATCAGTACTGGCAACAGACGTTGCACTGTAATGTGAACTAGTGGGACTAAATTATGTTTATGTAACAAGGACTGAAGGAGAGGAGAACGGAGAATTCCATCCTTTATACCCCGCATGATCTAAGGCGTCATTCCTGTCGGTCGCAGGAATATATTTCTTTCCTTGGTGCAGTACATTTCTCGTACCGAAAGTTTTTTTTTTCTGATTTTTTTTATTTTGTCTTCTCTCTTTTCCGCCATTATGCTTGCCTCTTCTCATTGTCTCCTCCTTTCCGCCTCCTCCTCCTCCATCCTCTTCTTCAATCTGAGGGAGGGATGTTCACCTCAAGGCATTGTTGCCCTCTACAGGGTGCCATTCCTCATTGCAGTTATCCAGAGGCTTGACGATCTCACACAAACTGCACAAGACCCTCCCCCACCCATCCCCGTTAATAAACGCCATTGACGTCTTTAGACGGCATTGACAGGGAATAGCTCCATTCTGAATGACGTCTTTGGACGGCATTGGCAGGAAATGTGTTAACGGTGCCATATTTTACCAAACCAACTTTTTCTAGTATTTGAGATGTAATGTCGGCTATATGATGCCTCAGTAAACGTGAAATATGAATTAAAATCGTCTACACATTCCTGAGTTCCAGACTTTTAGGTCACTCAAATTTATCGAGCTTATCTACGTCACTAGCAAAGATCTCCGCTCCCGAGCGAGCGCTGTCAGCATAAACACGCGTGCTACAAGTGTGCTCTCACAAGTGGGTCTTCTACACAGAGGCAACCAATCAGAGGAAAGGAGACGGTCTTAGCCAAATATGGACAAAGTGGATACAAATAACTGGGTGAAGCAGAAGTAGTTGTCAGAGGGGCCTTTTCTGGACACTCGTATGACAAAAGCAAGGTGTTTTTTTAAAGTAATTGAAACTTTTATACTATACTAAGTCCACGTTAGAGAGTCACTCAATGGAGGTCAAAATAGCCAAAATATGGGACCTTTACCTGATTTGCTGAATTGAAAAAAGAAATAAAGCAACAAATTCAAAGTCCAAACTGATTAGTCCTCTGACAATTAATAGTCAATAGTTTACCCTTTATTATCCAAAACTGACAGCAACATCTTATACAGGTATTAGTTTGGTACCTGAGGGATGCTAGCCCATTTTTTGACAGCAAATTCAAGATCATCCAAACCGCTGGGCCTCCGAGCAAAATAGAGCTCCTTCCACTGATTCTCAGTAGGATTGCAATATGGGTTTGATGACTGCTTTGAGTCAGGTGATACTTAACTGGTGGATTGGGACCCAAAACTGGGTCTCGGACCACTAGCAAAAAAATAAATAAATTACATATATCCTATTCAGATTTTTTCAGTACAGTATGGAACATACTTTTAAAGTGACAAGGAATGTTACTTCCTTGCGCTCCAGTAAGTAGTTTAGCCGGTAAAAAATACAATGCAGCTCAGCCTTTGGTTGGCAGCTGTCATGTCTAGAACCATCGAAGTCTGCTCTCTCGAATTTTGTCTCCAAAACATTGAACCTTGGCTGTCCCTCTCATGAGCTCATTTCTAATTTTATCCAACCTGGTCACTCCGGAGCGAACCTCAACATCTTCATTTCCGCCACCTCCAGCTCTGCTTCCTGTTGTCTCTTCAGTTGCTGGACTCACCACTGTTTTATAAACTTTACCCTTCATCCTAGCAGAGACTCTTCTGTCACATAACACACCTGACACCTTCCTCCACATGTTCCAACCTGCTTGGACCCGTTGCTTCACCTCCTGACCACAATCACCATTGCTCTGGACAGTTGACCCCAAGTATTTAAAGTCATCCACCCTTGCTATCTCTTCTCGAGCCTCACTCGTCCCCCACCATCACTCTCATTCATGCACATATATTCTGTCTTACTTCAGCTAATCTTCATTTCCTCTGCTTTCCAGTGCATGCCTCCATCTTTCTAACTGTTCCTCCAGCTGCTCCCTGCTTTCACTCCAGATCACAATGTCATCTGCAAACATCATGGTCCACGGGGATTCCAGTCTAACCTCATCTGTCAGCCTATCCATTACCACTGCAAGCAGGAAGTGGCCCAGGGCTGATCCCTGATGCAGTCCCACCTCCACCTTAAATTCGTCTGTCACACCTACAGCACACCTCACCACTGTTCTGCTGCCCTCGTACATGTCCTGTATTATTCTAACATACTTTTCTGCCACTCCAGACCTCCGAATGCAGTACCACAGTTCCTTTCTAGGTACTCTGTCATAGGCTTTCTCTAGATCTACAAAGACACAATGTACCTCCTTCTGACCTTCTCTGTACTTTTCCATCAACATCCTCAAGGCAAATAATGCACCTGTGGTACTCTTTCTAGGCATGAAACCATACTGTTGCTCACAAATACTCACTTCTGTCCTGAGTCTAGCCTCCACTACTCTTTCCCATAACTTGTGTGGCTCATCAATTTTATTCCTCTACAGTTCCCACAGCTCTGCACATCACCCTCGTTCTTAAAAATGGGCACCAGCACACTTTTCCTCCATTCCTAAGGCATCATCTCACGCGCTAGAATTTTATTGAACAAGCTGGTCAAAAACTCCTCAGCCACCTCTCCTCGATGCTTCCATACCTCCACAGGAATGTCATCAGGACCAACTCCTTTTCCATTTTTCATCCTCTTTAATGCCTTTCTAACTTCCCCCTTACTAATCATTGCCACTTCCTGGTCCACCATACTTGCCTCTTCTACTCTCCCTTCTCTCTCATTTTCCTCATTTGTCAACTCCTCGAAGCATTCTTTCCATCTATCTAGCACACTACTGGCACCAGTAAACATATTTCAATCTCTATCCTGAATCACCCTAACCTGCTGCACATCCTTCCCATCTCTATCCCTCTGTCTGGCCAACCTGTATAAATCCTTTCTCCTTCTTTAGTGTCCAACCTGGCATACATGTCATCATATGCCTCTTGTTTGGCCTTTGCCACCTCTACCTTTGCCCTGTGTCGCATCTCAATGTATTCCTTGCGCCTCTCCTTGGTCCTCCCACTTCTTCTTAGCTTACCTCCTTCCTTGTATGATTTCCTGTACTGTGAGGTTCCACCACCAAGTCTCCTCCTCTCCATTCCTGCCAGAAGATACACCAAGTACTCTCCTGCCTGCCTTTCTGATCACCTAGCTGCAGTGGTCCAGTCTTCTGGAAGCTCCTCCTGTCCACCAAGAGCCTGTCTCACCTATTCCCGAAAAGCTGCACAACACTCGTCCTGTCTCAGCTTCTACCACATGGTTCTGTGCTCAGAAGTATGCCAAGTATGTCCAAAAAACACACAAGGAATTTGTCTCCGGTAGAGAACACTTTGAGACATAAAGACATTGACAAAAACAGTCACTGAGCAATAAAGGGTTAATAGTTATCTGGTAATGCCGGTACATTTTTATTTTTTTGTTGACAATTGTACAAAGAGCAGTTTGAATGACTAATATAGCAATAGTCCAGTGCAATGACCATTGTGCAAAGGGTGCCGAGACTTCAAGGAGTGTATGCAGTTTAAAGTGACGAGTAGTGCGATAATCTAGGACAATGCTGATTGTGCAAATGTTGCAGATACTCTACAGTCAGTGTGCAAATGGAGCAGATGCCACTCTGGCATGAGTAGCCAGTATTGGTCGACAACAGATATGCAAATAGTGCAGCGTGGCGAGACTACTACAGTGAGTGCACGAGTAATATATGATTGGTCCCACAGAAATGTGACGACGAACTCCAGTCTTCTTCTTCTTCTTTTCCTTTCGGCTTGTCCCGTTAGGGGTCGCCACAGCGCGTCATCCTTTTCCATGCGTCATCCTTTTCCATGAGAGCCTATCTCCTGCATCCTCCTCTCGAACACCAACTGCCATCATGTCTTCCCTCACGACATCCATCAACCTTCTCTTTGGTCTTCCTCTAGCTCTCTTGCCTGGCAGCTCCATCCTCATCATCCTTCTACCAATATACTCACTCTCTCTCCTCTGGACGTGTCCAAACCATTGAAGTCTGCTCTCTCTAACTTTGTCTCCAAAACATCGAACCTTGGCTGTCCCTCTGATGAGCTCATTTCTAATTTTATCCAACCTGGTCACTCCGAGAGCGAACCTCAACATCTTCATTTCCGCCACCTCCAGCTCTGCTTCCTGTTTTCTCTTCAGTGCCACTGTCTCTAATCCATACATCATGGCTGGCCTCACCACTGTTTTATAAACTTTGCCCTTCATCCTAGCAGAGACTCTTCTGTCACATAACACACCTGACACCTTCCTCCACCCGTTCCAACCTGCTTGGACCCGTTTCTTCACTTCCTGACCACACTCACCATTGCTCTGGACGGTTGACCCCAAGTATTTAAAGTCCTCTACCTTTGCCATCTCTTCTCCCTGTAGCCTCATTCTTCCCCCACCACCCCTCTCATTCATGCACATATATTCTGTTTTACTTCGGCTAATCTTCATTCCTCTTCTTTCCAGTGCATGCCTCCATCTTTCTAACTGTTCCTCCAGCTGCTCCCTGCTTTCACTGCAGATCACAATGTCATCTGCAAACATCATGGTCCACGGGGATTCCAGTCTAACCTCATCTGTCAGCCTATCCATCACCACTGCAAAAAGGAAGGGGCTCAGGGCTGATCCCTGATGCAGTCCCACGTCCACCTTAAATTCTTCTGTCACACCGACAGCACACCTCACCGCTGTTCTGCTGCCCTCGTACATGTCCTGTATTATTCTAACATACTTCTCTGCCACTCCAGACTTCCGCATGCAGTACCACAGTTCCTCTCTGGGTACTCTGTCATAGGCTTTCTCTAGATCTACAAAGACACAATGTAGCTCCTTCTGACCTTCTCTGTACTTTTCCATCAACATCCTCAAGGCAAATAATGCATCTGTGGTACTCTTTCTAGGCATGAAACCATACTGTTGCTCGCAAATACTCACTTCTGTCCTGAGTCTAGCCTCCACTACTCTTTCCCATAACTTCATTGTGTGGCTCATCAAGTTTATTCCTCTATAGTTGTCACAGCTCTGCACATCACCTTTGTTCTTAAAAATGGGCACCAGTACACTTTTCCTCCATTCCTCAGGCATCTTCTCACGCACTAGAATTCTATTGAACAAGCTGGTCAAAAACTCCACAGCCACCTCTCCTAGATGCTTCCATACCTCCACAGGAATGTCATCAGGACCAACTGCCTTTCCATTTTTCATTCTCTTTAATGCCTTTCTAACTTCCCCCTTACTAATCATTGCCACTTCCTGGTCCACCACACTTGCCTCTTCTACTCTCCCTTCTCTATCATTTTCCTCATTCATCAACTCCTCGAAGTATTCTTTCCATCTACCTAGCACACTGCTGGCACCAGTCAACATATTTCCATCTCTATCCTTAATCACCCTAACCTGCTGCACATCCTTCCCATCTCTATCCCTCTGTCTGGCCAGCCTGTATAGATCCTTTTCTCCTTCTTTAGTGTCCAACCTGCCATACATGTCATCATATGCCTCTTGTTTTACCTTTGCCACCTCTACCTTTGCCCTGTGTCGCATCTCAATGTATTCCTTTCGCCTCTCCTCGGTCCTCTCAGTGTCCCACTTCTTCTTAGCTAACCGTTTTCCTTGTATGATTTCCTGTACTGTGAGGTTCCACCACCAAGTCTCCTTCTCTCCTTTCCTGCCAGAAGATACACCAAGTACTCTCCTGCCTGCTTCTCTGATCACCTTGGCTGCAGTGGTCCAGTCTTCTGGAAGCTCTTCCCGTCCACCGAGAGCCTGTATCACCTCTTCCCGAAAAGCTGCACAACACTCGTCCTGTCTCAGCTTCCACCACATGGTTCTCTTCTCTGCCTTTGTCTTCCTAATTTTCCTCCCCACCACCAGAGTCATCTTACACACCACCATCCTATGCTGTCTAGCCACACTCTCCCCTACCACTACCTTACAGTTGGTAACCTCCTTCAGATTACATCGTCTGCACAAGATGTAATCCACCTGTGTGCTTCTACCGCCGCTCTTGTAGGTCACCCTATGTTCGTGCCTCTTCTGGAAAAAAGTGTTCACTACAGCCATTTGCATCCTTGTTGCAAAGTCTACCACCATCTGTCCCTCCAAGTTCCTTTCCTGGATACCGTACTTACCCATCACTTCTTCATCACCCTTATTACCTTCACCAACATGTCCATTACAATCTGCACCAATTACGACTCTCTCTCTGTCTGGGATGCTCAGAACTACATCATCTAGCTCCTTCCAGAATTTCTCTTTCACCTCTAGGTCACATCCTACCTGTGGGGCATAGCCACTAATCACATTACACATAACACCCTCAATTTCAAATTTCAGCCTCATCACTCGATCTGATACTCTTTTCACCTCCAAGACATTCTTAGCCAACTCTTCTTTTAAAATAACCCCGACTCCATTTCTCTTCCCATCTACACCATGGTAAAATAATTTAAACCCTGCCCCTAAACTTCTAGCCTTACTGCCTTTCCACCTGGTCTCCTGGACACACAATATATCAACCTTTCTCCTAATCATCATGTCAACCAACTCCCGGGATTTTCCTGTCATAGTCCCAACATTCAAAGTCCCCACATTCAGTTCTAGGCTCTGTGTTTTCCTCTTCTCTTTCTGCCGAAGAACCCGCTTTCCACCTCTTCTTCTTCTTCTTCTTTGACTTCGACTTCGACGAACTCCAGTAAAAAAAAAAAATTGCCAGCATGTTGCAATATAATTGTAGGTTAGGTGTTTAAGAAGTTGATCGCGAGAGGGAAGAAGCTGTTGGAATGTCTGCTAGTTCTAGTTTGCATTGATCGGTAGCGCCTACCTGATGGAAGGAGCTGGAAGAGATGGTGACCGGGATGTGGAGGGTCCGAGAGGATTTTGCACGCTCTTGTCTTAGTTCTGGCAGCGTGCAAGTCCTCAAGGGTGGGTAGTGGGGTACCGACAATCCTTTCAGCAGTTTTGATTGTCCGTTGCAGTCGGAGTTTGTCCTTTTTTTGTGGCAGCACCAAACCAGACTGTGATGGAAGAACACAGGACTGATTCGATGAACGCTGTGTAGAACTGCCTCAGCAGCTCCCGTGGCAGGCCGTGCTTTCTCAGAAGCCGCAAGAAGTACATCCTCTGCTGGGCCTTTTTAAGGACGGAGTTGATGTTGGTTGCCCACTTCAGGTCCTGAGAGACTGTAATTCCCAGGAACTTGAAGGTCTCGATGGTTGACACAAGGCAGCTGGACAACGTGAGGGGCAGCTGTGGCGAAGGATGCCTCCCGAAGTCCACGATCATCTCTACAGTCTTGAGCGTGTTCAGCTCCAGGTTGTGTCGGCCGCACCACAGCTCCAGCAGCACCACTCCCTGTCGATATGCAGACTCGTCACCGTCCTTGATGAGGCTGATGACAGTGGCGTCATCTGCAAACTTCAGGAGTTTGACAGCCGGGTGCGCTTAGGTGCAGTCGTTCGTGTAGAGAGAGAAGAGCAGCGGAGAGAGGACACAACCTTGGGGCGCCCCAGTGCTGATGCTGCGTGTGGATGAGGTGGCCTCCCCCAGTCTCACCTGCTGTGTCCTGCCGGTCAGGAAGCTGTAAATCCACTGGCAGATGGCAGGTGAGACGCTGAGCTGGAGAAGCTTGGATGAAAGGAGTTCAGGGATGATGGTGTTGAACGCTGAGCTGAAGTCCACGAACAGGATCCTCGCGTAGGTCCCTGCACTGTCCAGGTGTTCAAGGATTAAGTCCCATGTTGACTGCATCATCCGCAGACCTGTTCGCTCGGTAGGCAAACTGCAGGGGGTCCAGCAGAGGACCTGTGACGCTCTTGAGGTGGTCCAGCACGAGACGTTCAAAGGACTTCATGACCACAGATGTCAAGGCGACAGGCCTGTAGTCATTTAGACCCGAGATTGCAGGTTTCTTGGGGACTGGAATGATGGTGGAGCGTTTGAAACAGGATGGTACTTCGCACAGTTCCAGAGATCTATTGAAGATCTGAGTGAAGACTGGCGCGAGCTGGTCCGCGCAGACTTTGAGGCAGGATGGGGACACATGGTCTGGGCCTGCCGCTTTGTTAATGTTTTGTTGTTTGAAGATGCGTCTCACATCCTGTTCATGGATGGTTAACGCAGAAGTCAGAGGTGTGATTGTAGTCGGGGGTGCGGCCGGGTGGGTGTGGTGTGTGAAAGCGTCCTTTCAAATCTGCAGTAGAAGGTATTCAAGTCGTTGGCTAGGGTGCTATTGTTCTCAGTTTGGGGGGATCGTCGCTTGTAATGAGTCAGCGATTGGAATGCATGCCAGACTGATTTAGAGTCGTTAGCGCTAAACTGTTTTTCCAACTTTGCAATGTTAATTTCTTTTGTCAGCAGGTTTCTAGCGCGATTATACACGGCCCTGTCCCCGCTCTGATATGCATCCTCCTTAGCTTGGCGAAGCTGCTTAAGTTTAGCAGTGAACCACGGCTTGTTGTTATTGAATGTGCGAAATGACTTTGTTGGTACACACACATCTTCACAGAAACTGATATAGGATGTAACAGTGTCCGTATATTCATCCAGGCTGCCAGCTGAATCTTCAAAGACACTCCAGTCTGTGCAGTCTAAACAGCTTTGAAGTTCCATCTTTGCTTCATTGATCCACTTTTTCACTGTTTTCACTGTAGGCTTTGCGCATTTAAGTTCTTGCCTGTATGTCGGTATTAAGTGAATTAACCAGTGATCAGACGAGCCCAGGGCTGCACGAGGCATAGCACGGTATGCGTTTTTTACCGTAGTATAGCAGTGGTCTAAATGTTATTTTCCCTGGTCGGACAGTCGATGTGCTGCTTGTATTTAGGGAGTTCGTGGTTGAGTTTAGCTTTGTTAAAGTCCCCGAGAATAATGAGGGGTGAGTCCAGGTGTTTTTTTTTTTATTTCGTTGACTTGTTCGGCGAGCGTTAGCAGTGCAGTGTTCGTGTTAGCTTGAGGCGGAATGTAGACTCAAGCCAGGATGAATGATGCGAACTCACGTGGCGAGTAGAATGGCTTACAGTTCAAAAACAGCGACTCCAAATGCGGGCTGCAGTGTGTGCTGAGCTCCGTGACATCCGTACACCATTTTTCGTTGATAAAGAAGCATATCCCGCCACCCTTTGTTTTCCCCGATGATTCCATGTCGCGGTCCGCTCAATGAGTATGGAAGCCGGGAAGCATGACGGCGCCATCGGGTACAGCGTCGCAAAGCCAGGTCTCCGTGAAGCACATGGCGACGGAACGTCCGAAGTCTTTAACAGAAGATGAAGCTCGTCTATTTTGTTGGGTAGGGAGCGTACATTCGTGAGGTGGATCGACGGGAACGCCAATCTGTATCCTCTCTTGCGGAGCTTCACTTGGATGCCGGCTCGCTTCCCTCTGTGGCCCCGCCTCTGCCTCCATGCGCCAAAAACTGCGGACGCCGCTCCGGTGAGTAACTCGGGGAAAAAATTGAGCGGATTTGCGAAAGTTGGTGAAAGAAAGTCCGGAGTAGCCTCCTTGATGGTTAGCAAGTCTCCCCTTGTGTAAGTGAGTCGTGTAATGTCTCCAAAGACGAACGAAAAACACAAAAACAATACTAGAGAGCGCGTGACCGAGGCGACCACACTTGTAGGCGCCATTCACATCCTTTTTGCAAAGTCTGCCACCTTCTGTCCCTCCAAGTTCCTTTCCTGGATGCCGTACTTACCCATCACTTCTTCATCACCCCTATTTCCTTCACCAACATGTCCATTACAATCTGCACCAATCACGACTCTCTCTATGTCTGGGATGCTCTGAACTACTTCGTCTAGCTCCTTCCAGAATTTCTCTTTCACCTCTAGGTCACATCCTACCTGTGGGGCATAGCCACTAATCACATTTTACATAACACCCTCAATTTCAAGTTTGAACCACATCACTCGATCTGATACTCTTTTTACCTCATATTTGTTTGGCTAAGTTTCAAGGTGGATGCCCTTCCTGACCCAACCCTCTGCATTTATCCGGGCTTGGGACCGGCCTACAGTTTGCACTGGGTTGTGACCCCCATAGGGCTGCATTTCACAAAAATATTGTACAAACAGTATAAAAAAATAGAGTAACAATGTAAAAAAATAAAATAAAATCTGCAATAGAGCAGGACCGCGAAGCAAGAACAGTGATATAGCAGAGGATTCTGTTTTCCGTGATGATAAGTGCAGGGACTCAATTGTTTCCATGACATGTCCATCCGGGGACTCACATAACCGCAAGTGTAAAATGTTATAATATATATACGACCCTAGAGAGGATAAGCGGTACATAAAATGGATGTGTGTGTGTGTGTGTGTGTGTGTGTGTGTGTGTATATATATATATATATATATTTTTATATATATATATATATACACACACACACACACACACACACACACGTTGAAAAGATTCCCTTGAAAGCTCGATGATGCATCCCAAGGGGCTATTGTTGGAATAAATTTATAAACAATTAATGCACAATATAAAATATATTACTTATACAAAGGCAGCGGTCCCAAAACGTTTTAGCGCCATTGACCGTTTTCATGTGAATACAGTTTGGGTTAGTTACACCATAGCAATAAATAAACATGTTATAGTATACGATAGCTATCATTTACACACGCCGGCCGTATTCCGACACGGGGGCCATAAAATGTCATGTGTTGCTGCGTGTTTTCTGACTTTTATGATGAATAAAGCTCTGTTTAGCACAAAGTTGTTGTCCACAAATTATTGGATATAACAATCTGGCGATGAAGCTACAGTTTGTGTCGCTGTGTTAGTCGCCGCCATTCTGTGGTCCTGTTGCCGGCGTTAGCTTCGTGAGCTTTGGTTATCGACTTGAGGCCAACACCTGATTCCTGTCAACGGCATGTCGCAGTTTTTCCTTTCATCCTAATAACATTGTGTCTCGGCCGGGGATAGTTCAGTGATAAAAGTATTTCGGTCTGAAAATGTTGCTTTGGGCCATTTTCAGCAGGCGAAATTCTTTGGTGACCTAGAAATTTGTACTGCTGGCCCGCTAATAGGTACGCGACGGCTGAAATCGTGCGAAGTGACATTTTGCTGGGAAATGAAAGCATCATGAAGTAGAACCGGCAGAGGTGTACAATTCCAATGGAATCAGTCAATTCTACCCGGTTCTAAGTCCGAACCGGTTTTCGAGTCCCACCCCTCGTCAGAATTTATAATACAGACACAATATTAGGAAATGCAAAATGAAAATTTGAGAAAAAACAAAACAAAAAAACAGACCTCATCTTTGAAGTCTTCTGGGAATTTCCTTTGGATTGCAGGCTCTGTTAAAAAAAAAGAAATAAGCTATCAGAAAACACAATACAGAAAAATAGTTTACATTAACTCCAATGTTATACTGCTGAAGAGAATGATTATTTACCTTTTAATTTATGTCCCATTTGTAAGGAACATGGGATGTATGTTATGTGCACTCCAAATGTTTATTCTGCTGTTGCAACTGTTGTTTTAATTTACTGTGGTGCCTTGAGATCCGAGTGAGCCGATTTACAAATTTTTCGAGATACAAGCAATAATTTGTCGGAATTTTTGCTTTGACTAGCGAGTGCAAACTTGAGATTCGAGAGCTGTATGTTGGCAGGAAACTCAATTCAGCTCACTTCACAATAAGTGCCAGTTTAAGTTTACTAGTTCAAACTATGGCACGGTGGAAGACTGGTTAGAGCGTCTGCCTCACAGTTCTGAGGACCTGGGTTCAATCCAGGAGCTTGCATGTTCTCCCCGTGCCTGTGTGGGTTCCCTCTGGGCACTCCGGTTTCCTCCCACATCCTAAAAACATGCATGGTAGGTTCATTGAAGACCCTAAATTGCCCGTAGGTGTGAATGCGTGTGTGAATTGTTGTTTGTTTGTAAGTGCCCTGCGATTGGCTGGCAACCAGTTCAGGGTGTACCCTGCCTGCTGCCCGAAGATAGCTGGGGTAGGCTCCAGCACTCCCGCGACCCTTGTGAGAATAAGCAGCTCAGAAAATAGATGGATAGATGGATAGTTCAAACTAACCCTAAAACAAACAAGCACACCTTTTGTATGGAAAACAACCACACAGCTTTGATTTAAATCATTCTGTTAACATGAAAAGGAAAGTGCGATTGACATGCTAACACTAGCAACGATAGTCGCTATTTTCTAACCCTTTAAGCAACCAATATTTGAACTCATATGAAACAACACAATATAACAATACTCACAGCCATATATTCTTCATCCTTGACGATAAATTAAACTAATATTACAGCAATTTACTGAGTCATAGCACATTAGAAGAAGTCTATGAAATCGGAAAACATGGCATCTCTGTATAAATGACGAGTGAATGGTATAAATGATGATCTGAACTGTTGTTTAAACCAGCAGCTAAGCTGAATAAATCTGTTTAAGAAAGAGCTCCTCTGCTGCTGCCAAGTGTCACGGACATGATGTGAAGGTTGTTAATGATGGAGAGACGTTTGCTCAGTGATCTCGTCTGTAATTGACTCAAATATTTCCATCTTCAGTGTCACCGGCCTTCTTAATTGATTTATTGTTTCTTTTTGTGTCCCTCCCAATGATGCTGCTCACCCAGAAGAACACAGAAAAGTAGATGCCACTTGCAATCACCGACTGGGAGACTGGTATATCCCCAACATCTTACTGCACAATTGAAGGAACTGAGCTTCCACAGGAAATACAGTCTACTCATTCACTTCTTGTACATAGCATCCATGTTAGTATTCCATGACAGTCTATTGTTCAAGTATACTCCCAAACACTTTTACTGTTGCGCCATCTAAAATGTCTTCCCCCATGATATTAATAGGCTGAGTGGTGGTCCGAGTACTCACTATAGACCATAACAAGCGCCTTAGTTTTGTTAGTGTTGAGGACGCAATGATTTCTGCTGCATCATTCAGCAATGATGTCTACTAGGTCTCTGTTCTCTGTGGGGTCATCTGTGTCACTCAGGGGTGGTGTGAAGGGTGGGGGGCTTGATGTGGGGTAGCCGGGGGAACAGAAATGAATCTGTTGAAAAAGCATTTCCGGTTAGACCACATCGGTCAATGTGCAGCAGGCATTAGACAGAATCTGGACTAATTACTGAACATAACGCTCCTCCACAAGTTAAAGTTCTGGTGCACGTGTTGGCGACACCAGCATAAATGGGCTTGACGTGAAAGGGCAGTCATGGCAGGCCTCCTGACAGCCCAATAAGAGTTGGCTGTGTGCAGTCTGTTCCGGATTGTCTGGACCAAGAGCGATGACTGCAAATTTGAAGAAGACAGCCTAAGGTATTGCTGACAGGGTGATGAAACGGTCTTCTTGGGGTGTCGTCTTCTTAGGTTGTCTGGCAGCTCCATCCTCATCATCCTTCTACCAATATACTCACTCTCTCTCCTCTGGACGTGTCCAAATCATCGAAGTCTGCTCTCTCTAACTTAGTCTCCAAAACCTCTAACCTTGGCCGTCCCTCTGATGAGTTCAGTTCTGATTTTATCCAACCTGGTCACTTCTATAGAGAGCCTCAACATCTTAATTTCCGCCACCTCCAGCTTTGCTTCCTGTTGTCTCTTCAGTGCCACTGACTCTAATCCGTACATCATGGCTGGCCTCACCACGATCTTATAAAGTTTGCTGTTCATCCTAACCGAGACTCTTCAGAATAATCTTTATTTGCCAAGTATGTCCAAAAAACACAAGGAATTTGTCTCCGGTAATTTGAGCCGCTCTAGTACGACAACAGAGAGTCAATTGACAGAGAACACTTTTGAGACATAAAGACATTGAGAAAAACAGTCACTGAGCAATAAAGGGTTGCTAGTTTTCTGGTAATGCTGGTACATTTTTTTTTTTTTTGACAATTGTGCAAAAAGATGTCCTCTAGCACTTAGAGTAATTCGAATGACTAATATTACAATATTCCGGTACAAAGACCATTGTGCAAAGGGCGCCGAGACTTCAAGCGAGTAGTACGATAGTCTGGGACAATTTAGATTGTACAAATGTTGCAGATACTCCCCAGTCAGTGTGCAAATGGAGCAGATGCTACTCTGGCATGGAGTGGCCAGTATTGGTCAACAACAGATATGCAAATAGTGCAGCGTGGTGAGACTACTACAGTAAGTGCACGAGTAATATTTAATTGGCCCGACAGATATGTGACAACAAACTCAAGACACTGTCTTTCTGTCACACTCCTGACACCTTCCTCCACCTGGTCCAACCTGCTTGGACACGTTTCTTCACTTCCTTACCACGCTCACCATTGCTCTGGACTGTTGACCCCAAGTATTTAAAGTCCTCCACCCTTGCTATCTCTTCTCCCTGTAGCCTCACTCTTTGCCCTCCACCCCTCTCATTCATGCACACATATTCTGTTTTACTTCGGCTAATCTTCATTTCCTCTGCTTTCCAGTCCATGCCTCCATCTTTCTAACTGTTCCTCCATATGCTCCCTGCTTTCACTGCAGATCACAATGTCATCTGCAAACATCATGGTCCACGGGGATTCCAGTCTAACCTCATCTGTCAGCCTATCCATTACCACTGCAAACAGGAAAGGGCTCAGGGCTGATACCTGATGCAGTTCTACCTCCACCTTAAACTCTCTGTCACACCTCACCATTGTTCTGCTGCCCTCATACATGTCCTGTATTATTCTAACATACTTCTCTGTCACTCCAGACTTTTGCATGCAGTACCACAGTTCCTTTCTGGGTACTCTGTCATAGGCTTTCTCTAGATTTACAAAGACACAATGTACCACCTTCTGACCTTCTCTGTCAGATGATTTATTTTTGCATCTTCCCATGGGCTCACCACCTTGCAGGGACCTTGGCGATCCAATCCCCGGCTACAGAAGCTGGCTCTAGGGACGTGGAATGTCACCTCTCTGGCAGGAAAGGAGCCCGAGGTGGTGTATGAGGTGGAGAAGTTCCGACTAGATATAGTCTGACTCGCCTCCACACACAGCTTGGGCTCTGGTACCAGTCCTCTTGAGAGGGGTTGGATTTTCTTCCACTCTGGAGTTGCTCGGCACCTCTCACAATGGACAGGTGTGGGTATACTTATTGCCCCGGGCTCGGCGCCTGTACGTTGGGGTTCACCCCGGTGGACGAGGATTGCCTCCCTCCGCCTTCGGGTGGGGGGATGGGTCCTGAAGAGCAGTTCAGAGTACCCACCCTTTTTGGAGTCCTTGGAGGGGGTGCTGGAGAGCGCCCCCACTGGGGACTCCATCGTTCTGCTGGGGGACTTCAATGCTCACGTGGACAATGACAGTGAGACCCGGAAGGGCGTGATTGGGAGGAACGGCCCCCCCGATCAGAACCCGAGCGGTGTTCTGTTATTGGACTTCTGTGGTCATCACGGATTGTCCATAATGAACACCATGTTCAAGCATAAGGGTGTCCACACGTGCAGTTGGACCCAGGACACCCTAGGTCACAGTTCGATGATCGACTTTGTGGTCGTGTCATCGGATTTGCGGCCGCATGTCTTGGACACTCGGGTGAAGAGAGGGAGCTGTCAACCGATCACCAGCTGGTGGTGAGTTCGCTCCGATGGTTGGGGAAGATCCCGGTCCGACATGGCAGGCCCAAACGTATTGTGAGGGTCTGCTGGGAACGTCTGGCAGAATCCCCTGTCAGAAGGAGTTGCAACTCCCACCTCCGACAAGTCCGAGTGGACCTTGTTCCGCGCCTCCATTGCTGAGGCGGCCGACCGGAGCTGTGGCCGTAAGGTGGTCGGTGCCTGTTGTGGCGGCAATCTCCGAGCCCGTTAGTGGACACCGGTGGGTACCGGCTGGCCAAGCGGAATGCAGCTTTAGTGGTCGCTGAAGCAAAAACTCGGATATGGGAGGAGTTCGGTGAGGCCATGGAGAAAGACAGCTTCGAGGAAATTCTGGGCCATCATCCGGCGTCTCAGGAGGAGGAAGCAGTGCACCATCAACACTGTGTATAATGGGGATGGGGTGCTCCTGACCTTGACTCGGGATGTTGTGAGTCGGTGGGGAGAATACTTCGAAGACCTCCTCAATTCCACCGACACGCCTTCCCATGAGGAAGCAGAGTCTGGGTTCTCTGAGACGGGCTCTCCTATCTCTGGGGTTGAGGTCACCGAGGTGGCAAGGTGAATGAGATTCACCCAGAGATCCTAAAGGCTCTGTCCTGGTTGACACGCCTCTGCAACATCGCGTGGAGATTGGGGACTGTGCCTTTGGATTGGCAGACTGGGGTGGGGTCCCCCTTTTTAAGAAGGGGGACCGGAGGGTGTGTTCCAACTACAGGGGAAATCACACTCCTCAGCCTCACTGGTAAGGTCTATTCAGGGGTGCTGAGAGGAGGGTCCGTCGGGAAGTCGAATCTCAGATCCAGGAGGAGCAGTGTGATTTTCGTCCTGGCCGTGGAACACTGGACCAGCTCTACACCCTCGGCAGGGTCCTCGAGGGTGCATGGGAGTTAACCCAACCAGTCTACATGTGTTTTGTGGACTTGGAGAAGGCGTTCGACCGTGTCCCTCGAGGAGTCCTGTGGTGGGTGCTTCGGGAGTATGGAGTACCGAACCCCTGATACGGGCTGTTCGGTCCCTGTACGACCAGAATCAAGAGTTTCCTTCATATCCGGCAGTAAGTCGAACTCGTTCCCGGTGAGGAGTCCTGGCTGACTCTGGGCGAGAGGTAGGGCACATATTAACAAACAACCATTTGCACTCACATTCACACCTACGGGCAATTTAGAGTCTTCACTTTACCTATCATTCATTTTTTTTAGGATGTGGGAGGAAATCAGAGTAACCGGAGAAAACCCACGCAAGTATAGGTAGAACAAGCAAACTACACAGGGGAGGCCGGATTTGAGTCCAGGTCCTCAGAACTGTGAGGCAGATGTGTTAACCTTTCGTCACCGTTATTATTACAAAATAATATTTATCTGAAGACACCGATTATGTTAATGATTTCTCACAATTACAAGACATCAAAATAAATCTGCAACACATTATTTCTATAAATCACTTCTGAAACATTGGACTTCCTTTATGATCAATGTGAAGGGAGAATATGACTCTTCTCTCCCTCCTCTGGGGAATCTCACCACAACCATCAATACACTTACACACCTGGATAAAATTGTCGGTACGCCTCTCTCAATAAAAGAAAAATTCATAGTAGTCACAGAAATAACTTGAATCTGACAAAAGTAATAAACACACATTTAATGAAAATTAACCATTGACAATCAGACATTGCTTTTCAATTGTGGTTAAACAGGCCTAGACAAAAATGTTATTACCCCGAGAAAAGGTGGAAAATTATTTGACCATAGGAACATGTTCAAACAAGGTGTGTCCTTGAATTAGCATTACAGGTGTCTTCAAACTTGGAATCAGTCAGGTCAGTCAGCCTATTTAAAGGGTGACAAGTAATCACTGTGCTGTTTGGTGACATGGTATGTACCACATTAAGCATGAACCAGAGGAAGCGAAGGAGAGAGTTGTTGTCTCAGGAGATTAGGAATAAAATTAGAGACAAGCACGTCAAAGGGAAAGGCTATAAAACTAATTAATTACTGTAATTAATTAATATCCATTGTGGAATTGCGCTTCAAATAAAGAAGTTAATGTTGACCAGATTGTTAAAGTCATGATCTGTGCCCTGCAGTTACTTCTTGGAGCTTGGGTGGAGCTTTGTGCCTCGCTTTTCTCTCTCTCTCTCTCTCTCTCTCTCTCTCTCTCTCTCTCTCTCTCTCTCTCTCTCTCTCTCCAGCAATCATCACCTCCTCACCCGCACACCTATTCTCAATCAGCACTCATCAGTGCCTGCATATAAGCCTGCCAGATCCAGGGAGCCAGCGCTTTAGTATCCGCACTTGTTTGTGGTACAAAAGCCGACTCTCGTGATTCCTACTCGTGTGTAAGTTGATTACCTGGCTACCCGTCTACATCCACTTGTGTTCTCCTCTGCCTTCAGTGTTCCTCCCGTGTCTCCCGCTGCGCTGCCCGCTCCAACCACGCTGTCAAGTTCTTCCACCTAATCACGCTCCAGCTTCCTGCACGTTCCTTGTTCCTACGGACCACTATCACGCCTTGGAAATACAAACCCTGAGCTACCCCCAAATAAACCACTCTCATCTACTCCCTCCGACTCAGTCCGCTTTTGGGTCCAGTCCAATACTATACGATTACATATCGTGACAGAAGACTCTGGCCATCATGGACCCAGCAACATCGGAAGCGTTAAGGGAAGCGCTCGCCCACATAGGCAGACAGGATAAAGCACTCTGCGAAATCATGGACTCATTAAGCACCCTCACGCAGCAAGTATCTCTCCTGTCCTCCCAGACGCACTCCGCCAACCCCCACCTCATCAACACCCCCGTGAGTATTCCTACCAAGCCCGCAGCTTCCGACCAACTTCTCCTCCCGTACAAAGAACCTCAAGTTCCTCCTCCCGAATCTTACTCTGGGGAACTAAGTTCCTGTGGTCAATTCTTACTGAACTGTTCACTAGTATTCGATCTGCAACCGCTGAGTTACCCGCGGACAAATCCAAACTAGCTTTCATCATTAACCTTTTGAGCGGAAGAGCCGCTAAATGGGATACCGCGCTGTGGCATAATTCTTCGCCGGTTGGCATTATTTGACTCATTCTCGACTGAACTTAAGGTATTTGACCACCCCGTTAAGGGCAGGGAAGCCACTCGGTGTCTTCTAGCCCTCACTCAGGGCTCGCACTACGTGGCTTCTTACGCCATAGATTTTAGGATTCTTGAGGGTGAGTGTGGGTGGGACGAAGGCACGTTGAAGGGTATTTTCGTTGAAGGACTTCATAATCTCTCATGTGCCTCTCGCTCTCGTACAGTGCCGAAACTTTTTTGCTCGCTCTGCTTGTTTCGCTTCTGTTTAAATTTGTTCTTGCTGATAAGCTTGTTTTTCTTCTAAAAAAATAGAAGTAGGGACTCCTGGGTATTTTTAAACCTGTGGGACTGTACCTTTTTTGTGGATACAGTCAGTTCCATATTCCAATATTTTCTGACACCGTCTCACCATTACGTGAGCGTGGCCTGCTAATTACCACAAGCCTGCTATTAGCAACAAGACCAGGAATCAAGATGCCTCCCTTTTCCACTGAGGACTATCACGGACTGCTGCAGAGGATGTCAATCATTGAAACGAAAGTTGTATGTGGATGTAAATGGATAGTCGTGGAATGAAACCACTCTACCGATGTCTCAAATTGATGAGCAGAAGTGTGCTAACACTTAGCTTAACAAAGAGGACAGATGTTGACTGTGGAAACGGTAATAGACCATCCAGGATTTCTCCCTGGAATTTACTGGGAGCAAAGCCCAAAGATATGGGACAACATCTAAAAGGGAGGACACAACACCAGCAGATTACTGATGAATCTGGCTGGCTTGCCTTGCGGGCTGCTTCAACCCTGAGAATGCGGCCGTGGACGGTCGCTACAGCGAAGGACAAGAAAAAAGGACCCGAGTCAATGTGAAACGTTTTTGCAGCGAGAAGAATACCAAAGTACTGTGTTTTACCAATAACATGGTGTCTGATATCTTGAAAAAAATCCTGGAAATCACTAATCAGCACCCAACTGTGAAATCTGTCATTATGCACACAGGGGCCCTGGATGTTCTCAAGCAGCAATCAGAGGTACTGAAGCGAGATTTCACTGATCTCCTAACTAAAGTGCAATGTTTGGATGCTGAGGTTTTCATAAGTTGGCCTCTCCCACTTGTACAATTTGGAGATGAACGTTTCTCAACGCTCAGTCAATTAAATAATTGGCTCAAAGAAGTGTGTACGGCACTATCCGTGAGTTTCATTGACAGTTTCTGCATTTTTTGGGAGTGCAGACATCTTTACATGGCAGACAGTTTCTGCCTAAATAGACAAACTTTGATGAACTTTCTGTCCTTTGTAATCAGCGGTGTCGTCCCTCTGGAACGACAGCGCTGCAATGATTATGTATCTATTGTGGACAGCCAGGCAACTTGCTCAATAAAACCAAAAGACAGGGCTCACCATGAACTGAAATTGAGCCAAACCAACACCTCTCCCTGCTCTCCCTCCTGTATGACTGTTGCCTCGTGTATCCTTGGTCCAGATTGCAATACCACGGTCACAGCCCTCATCAACTCCGGCGCGGAAGACAACTTTATTCTTGAGGACTTGGCGTGTCAGCTCCAGCTTTCCCTTGAACCCCTCCCGTTCCCTTAAAAGGTTACGGCCCTGGACGGGCAGCTCATCTCCCGTCAAGCCACCAAACTGCACCGTTCACCCTGCTTATCTCAGGAAATGACAGTGAAACCCTCCAGCTGTTTGTCATTCCCTTCCTCGAGACACCACCAGTCCTTGGTATCCCCTGGCTCAAGAAACACAACCCAATCATCGATTGGACCCACGTCTCTATCACTGGTTGGAATCACTTCTGCCACTTCCAATGTCTTTTCTAGGCCGCCCCGACCTCCAGCAAACCTCAGCCACCAGTAACTCCAATCGATATCTCCCGGGTCCCAGAGGAATATCACGACCTCTCTCCCTGTTCAGTAAGGATCTTGCCATCTTGTCCGCCAAGTCCTTCAGCGCCTGAAAACCGCCTCTCTGTGAAACCTGAAAAATGTGAATTCCACCTCTCCTCTGTACACTTCGTGTGATACATCATTGCCAAAGGACAACTACAACCGAACCCAGCTAAAATCCAAGCAGTCGTCAACTGGCCCGTTCCCTCCACCAGCAAAGAACAGCAGCGTTTCTTGGGCTTTGCTAACTTCTACCGTAGATTAATCCGGGATTACAGTAAAGTGGCCATTCACCTCACCAGTCTCACCTCCACCAGCTCTCCAATTCAGTGGACCCCGGTAGCATCTCAACCCTTCGAATGCCTGAAGGAACTTTTCACCGGGGCCCCCATACATGAGACACCCCGACCCCTCCGTCCAGTTCATTGTGGAGGTTGACGCCTCTGACACTGCATTTTTCCATAGTGAACAATATTCTTGTCAGTGTCAATTATTTGATTCAGTCATCCACGAAAATCAATTTAAATTCAATGATATTGCTTTTTAGGGCAATAAGTATTGTTGTACCATTAAAATACAGGGTGGCAGGGTGGCCTCAGTTCTGAGCACCCAGGTTCAAATCCGGCCTCGCCTAGGTGGAGTTTGTATGTTTTGCAGTGCTTGCGTGGGTTTTCTCATTTGCATTTGGAAAACTGTCCTGGAGTGTGAAATTTGTGAAATTCACTCAATCAACACACCATCCTCTCCTGCTTCATTGGAAGCTCCACATCCATCAGGTGTCATCAGAGGCTGAGTGCTTTGATTTCACAAGACTTCTTTTGCCACTTGTTTGTTGGCTAAGAATGCTACAATTTTACTTAAAAACACTCCTTCGACAGTTAATAAAGTGTATAAAGAAACTTACCTGTGCTTTGTATCCCTGGATGGACAACTTCCATATATACCTCAAAAGCAGATTGTGGGCTTTCCCTACAGAATAGAATAGAATAGAACAGAATAGAACATTATTGCCACTGTCACTGGAACAATGAAAACAGTTGGGCATTTCCCAATTTGCAGCACTGAGGTAAACATAGAAGACGACATACTGTATGACATCCTATGAAAATGCTTTCGGCTCTGGATTGCGATGCCCTCACAAGACAATGACACCTGACCAAAAAAAGGCGGCAGCACATAATCACATCATTAGCCCCTTTTCCACCAACTAGTCCAGGAACTAGTTACAGGTACCGAAAGGTTCTGTGGCCCATGTGGTTTGTGTTTCCATTGCACCTATTAATTCAGGTTAGCTTATCCAAATTAGAGATGGATCTAAAAAAAAATAATAAAAATCCTTGCAGGCAATTCAAGCTTTCAAGTTAATGTCTGATTTTACATCTTCATCTAAATTTAAAATATATTTGATACCTTTAAAACCTAACCCAAAGTTTGAGTCAACCTTTTTTTGTTTGGCATCTTGACACAACAGTGAGGTCTCAAATAATTTTACGTTTTTATGTTTTACGCTGAGTCTCTTTCTCTTCCCCCTACAACGTTTCTCCTCGTCTGTCTGGTCTGGTCTGTTCGCAGTCAGTGACTTCAGTGATTACCAGATACAATGAAGATTTTATTGGCTGATGGGGTGGCTGAACTCATGTGATTGGTCGGTACGGTTTATCATTACCTTACGTAAAGCCTGTAATCAGATTCAGAGTCAACTTTATTTTCCAAGTATGTCAAAAACACACAAGGAATTTGTCTCCAGTAGTTGGAGCCGCTCTAGTACGACAACAGACAGTCAATTGACAGAGAATACGCTTGAGACATAAATACATTAAAAACCACAGTCACTGAGCAATACAAGGTTACCAGTAATGTGGTTATGCCAGTACAATTTTTTTTTTTTACATTGTTTTTTTTCCCCTTTACAATTGTGCAAAAAGATGCTGAGTCCTGCAATTGAAATGACTAATAGAACAATTGTCAAGTGCAATGACCATTGTGGAAAGGGTGCAGAGAAATGTATGCAGTTAAAAGTAACTAGTAGTGAGATAATCTGGAACAATGTCGATGGTGCAAATATTTCAGATGCTACTCAGGCACATGAGTGGGCAGTATTGGTCAACAACACGTGCAAATAGTGCAGCGTGGCGAGACTACGACAGTGAGTTCACGAGTAATCTATAATTGGCCCAACAGAGTGACAACAAACACAAGACAAAATTGGCAGCATGTTGCAGTGGGGTTGTAAATTAACTGTTTAAGAAGTTAAAGGCAAGAGGGAAGAAGCTGTTGGAATGTCTGCTTGTTTTAGTTTGCATTGTTCGGTGGCGTCTACCTGAGGGAAGGAGCTGGAAGAGGTGGTGACCAGGATGTGGCGGGTCCAAGAGGATTTTGCATGTTCTTGTCTTAGTTCTGGCAGCGTGCAAGTCCTCAAGGGTGGGTAGGGGGGTAACGACAATCCTTTCCGCAGTTATGATTGTCCGTTGCAGTCAGAGTTTGTCCTTTTTTGTCGCAGCACCAAACCAGACTGTGATGGAAGAACACAGGACTGGTTCGACGACTGCTGTGTAGAACTGCTTCAACAACTGCTTCCTGTGGCAGGCCATGCTTCCTCAGAAGCCGCAGGAAGTAAATCCTCTGCTGGACTGAATCATCCGCAGACCTGTTTGCTCGGTAGGCAAACTGCTGGGGGTCCAGCAGGGGAACTCTGATGCCTCTTGAGGTGGTCCAGCACAAGGCGTTCAAAGGACTTCATGACCACAAATGTCCGGGCGACAGGCCTGTAGTCGTTCAGACCCGAGATTGCAGGTTGGGGACTGGGATGATGGTGGAGCTTTTGAAACAGGATGGTACCTCACACAGTTCCAGGGATCTATTGAAGATCTGTGTGAAGACTGGAGCGAGCTGGTCCGCGCAGAGTTTGAGGCAGGATGGGGACACAAAATCTAGGCCTGCCGCTTTGTTTGTTTGCCACTCCCTTGTTCTTTGAAGGTGCGTCTCATATCCTGTTCATGGATGGTCAACCCAGAAGTCAGAGGTGTAATGGTGGTCGGTGGTGCGGCTGGTTGGATGTGAAAGTGTCCTTTTCAAATCTGCAGTAGAAGGTGTTCAAGTCGTCGGCTAGTCTTTTATTGTTCTCAGTTTGGGGAATTGGTCGCTTGTAATTGGTTCGCGATTGTAATGCATGCCAGACTGATTTAGAGTCGTTCGCGGTAAACTGTTTTTTCTTAAATTCCTCTTTGCAATTTTTACTTCTTTAGTCAGCTGGTTTCTAACGCCATTAACAAGGCCTTATCCACACTTCGATATGCCTGGCGAAGTTGCTTTAGTTTGGCAGTGAACCACAGCTTGTTGTTATTGAACATGCGAAATGACTTTGTTGATATACACACCTCGTCACAGAAACTGATATAGGATGTAACAGTGTCCGTATATTCATCCAGCCTACCAGCTGAATTTTCAAAGACGCTCCAGTC
This sequence comes from Phyllopteryx taeniolatus, assembly GCF_024500385.1. Lineage (NCBI taxonomy): Eukaryota > Metazoa > Chordata > Actinopteri > Syngnathiformes > Syngnathidae > Phyllopteryx > Phyllopteryx taeniolatus. Next base: position 23,665,833 of record NC_084516.1, read on the forward strand.
TGTGCAGTCTAAACAGCTTTGAAGTTCTATCTTTGCTTCGTTGGTCCATTTTCGCGCATTTAAGTTCTTGCCTGTATGTTGGGATTAAGTGAATTAAGCAGAAAAAAAAATAAAAATAAATAAAAAACAAATAGAAGCACCGGCTACAGTGTGGGTCTGTATGGCACTGCTTCTGTGTCCAGACACCGCGGTCCTCCGGTTAGTGACCTCTGTTTAAAGCGATGTCGCCACGATCGAGCTAGCCATAGCAAGCTGTTGAGCTCCTTACCTCGCAAGCGAGTTAGCCCACAGGCAAGAGGAAGTAGTAAACAGTTAACTTTCCCAAAAGCGTCCCGATGTGTGTACATTTACGGAGCCAACGCTATCCGCCAGCGGCTCACTGCGTCATGAGCGGCGCGCAGGGTGTTTGAAAATGAAAATGTATCCATCCATCCATTTCCCATCCAGCTTATCCTTACTAAGGTCATGGGCGTGCTGGCGCCTATCTCCTATTATATCCTATTGCTGACTCTGTCCGGAAAAAAAAGTCTCGTGTCCATTGCTTTTGTCGAACAACAACCCGCACTACTCTGCCTCAGTTGGCTAGTACCAAGACAGAACACACGTACGTAGGTGAGCAATACTGTTCATCTGTGGACATAGATTGAACATGCTTTGATGTGTCCCTGCTAATTTTTGTGCGTCTCAGACGCATGATGCACAGCAAACGAGATCCCTGAATTTTATTGACCATACAAATTCTGGAAAAAATAGTTCAACGAAGATGCCACTGTGTCTCATGGAACTTTTGCTAACATTCCCTTTCTGAGAGAATCTTCTTCAAAAGGGCAGATCATTTCCAGACAGACAGAAAAAAACAAATCAGTGATTCTGTTTTTTTCACTTAATTTTTTTTTTGTAGAAAAAAAGTTAAAAGCCTAAAATAGCTAAGATTAATTGTAAATACATAGGTTTGTTTTTGCATTTTATATATTTTTTGTAGCACTATATAAGAGGAGGGATCACCAACATGGTGCCCGCAGACACCAGGTAGCCTCCAGGATACACATGAATAGCCAGTGGAACATTGTGATTAAAGGTCAGATGACAAAGATGTTACGGGGTCAGTTAAAACATATATTTGCATTATTTAGCTAAAAATTTGTTTTTATGACGCATATTGAATCCTCCCCGAACATACCCGAAGCTCAAGACACCGGAGTGTGGTTACTTTATCCACTGCAAGGGCTACCAGAAGTGATGTTGCAATTGCCAAACACAGCGCGCTACACACTACATGCAATGGCGAGCAATGTGTGTAATATGTGGAGGAGGAGGATTTCGACGTACAAGAGCACCCAACTGAACTTGGCATCAAAGCGTACATGTTTGAGCCGATCGGGAGGTCGGAACCTGACGGTGACGACGACGAGCAGCGAAGTAGCAGCTGTACGACAGAAAAAGAGAGTGGCCACTGGCTCGATGTGACGGTATGTCAAAAACATGTCTTTTTATACACTCATGGCTTGAAATAATGCCAACCCAGGGATGCGAATATTTTTTAGCACGACTAGAACGTATTATATATTCATATATGTTTCAGTGACACGGCACAAGCTTTTACATAGGATGCAGTATTCCTATATATTGTGCGCCCCTCGCTCGAGTCGCGTTATAAAACGCCACACAGAAAGTCTTTGCCGTGTGTCATATAGGCAAAAGTACAGAGAACAGTACTGAAAAGTACTGTGTGGGTCTTTTTTTCCTACTCCCCAGTGCATAGTAACCATAATAGAGTCATGGGTATATACAAGGAAATCCTCACCTCGTCTGCGCCGCTTCGCTGCTGCATCGTGGCGGCAACGAGATTTAGTTCTCTTGCTGGCGGTGGTGGTCCCGATGGCCGTAGGAAAAATAGTTGGCACTGCAGCTGATTTTAGCCTCTGCCTCTGTATCCAATTCTTTCTGCTAAGTCTTACTCAAAACACGCCGTTTCGAAGTGATCAGCACAATTTTTAATGCTTTCTAGGCACCCATAGCTGAGCACGTTTCTTCCCCTGTCGATTGACTTTGCCTATCCACTGGTAACGTATTCCTTTTTCACTTGGAAAGCCAAAAAAAATAAAAATAAAAACTCTCCCTGCTGCCTGAACCATTTGTACAACCCAATGCCACACATTAAACCATCGTGACATCGTTAAATCATACGACAACAAATATACAAGGACGGGAACAAAAGCATGGAACAATAGCACACAATGCCGATTGAACAGGATGTTTGGCTTGTGTGACGTCACAGCCCCGGAAAGAGACGAAGACCGGAAGGCGCAGGATGCAAAAAGCAGAAGCCGGATTCTGCATCATATTTATCGATTTAACTGCTATATATCTGCCTGCCATATAATCACTTCGAAATGGCAAATGTGGTTTGTAAAGGGGTTCTAGCGTTAAGGAAAAAAATTTAAATCTTTGTCCTCTGACCTTTAACTAAGTGTTCATATTTATGTCCATCCATCCATCCATCTTCTACCGCTTATCCGAGGTCGGGTCGCAGGGGCAGTAGCTTTAGCAGGGACGCCCAGACTTCCCTTTTCCCAGCCACTTCATCCATCTCTTCCGGGGGGATCCCGAGGCGTTCCCAGGCTAGCCGAAGGATGTAGTCTCTCCAGCGTGTCCTGGGTCGTCCCCGGGGTCTCCTCCCGGTGGGACGTACCCGGAACACCTCACCAGGGAGGTGTCCGGGAGGCATCAAAATCAGATGCCCCAGCCACCTCATCTGGCTCCTCTCAATGTGAAGGAGCAACGGCTCTACTCTGAGATCCTCCCGGATGACCGAGCTTCTCACCCTATCTCTAAGGGAGAGCCCGGACACCCTGCGGCCGCTTGTATCCAGGATTGCGTTCTTTCGGTCACGACCCACAGCTTGTGACCATAGGTGAGGGTAGGAACGTAGATCGACCGCCTTTCGGCTTAGCTCCTTCTTTACCACAATGGATCGATACAAAGTCTGCATCACTGCAGACGCTGCACCGATCCGCCTGTCGATCTCCCGTTCCATTCTTCCCTCACTCGTGAACAAGACCCCAAGATACTTGAACTCCTCCACTTGGGGCAGGATCTCATCCCCGACCTGGAGAGGGCACGCCACCCTTTTCCGACTGAGGACCATATTCTCAGATTTGGAAAGGGACCGAACAGCCCGTATCAGGGGTTTCGGTACCCCATACTCCCGAAGCACCCCCCACAGGACCACCCGAGGGACACGCCTTCTCCAAGTCCACAAAACACATGTAGACTGGTTGGGCGAACTCCCATGCACCCTCGAGGACTCTGCCAAGGGTGTAGAGCTGGTCCACTGTTCCACAGCCAGGACGAAAACCACAATGCTCCTCCTGAATCTGGGATTCAACATCCCGACGGACCCTCCTCTCCAGCACCCCTGAATAGACCTTACCAGGGAGGCTGAGGAGTGTGATCCCTCTGTAGTTGGAACACACCCTCCGGTCCCACTTCTTAAAAAGGGGGACCACCACCCCAGTCTACCAATCCAGAGGCACTGTCCCCGATGTTGTCCCCACGCGATGTTGCAGAGGCGTGTTGCAGGACAGCCCTACAACATCCAGAGCCTTGAGGAACTCCGGGCGAATCTCATCCACCCCTGGGGCCTTGCCACCGAGGAGCTTTTTAATCACCTCGGTGACCTCAACCCCAGAGATAGGAGAGCCCGCCTCAGAGAACCCAGACTTTGCTCCCTCATGGGAAGGCGTGTCGGTGGAATTGAGGAGGTCTTCGAAGTATTCTCCCCACCGGCTCACAACGTCCCGAGTCAAGTGCCACTATACACAGTGTTGATGGTGCACTGCTTTCCCCTCCTGAGAAGTCGGATGGTGGACCAGAATTTCCTCGAAGCCGCCCGGAAGTCTTTCTCCATGGCCTCACCGAACTCCTCCCATGCCCGAGTTTTTGCTTCAGCGACCACCAAAGCTGCATTCCACTTGGCCAGCCGGTACCCATCAGCTGCCTCAGGAGTCCCACAGGCCAAAGAGGCCCGATAGGACTCCTTCTTCAGCTTGACGGCATCCCTCACCATTGGTGTCCACCAACGGGTTCGGGGATTGCCGCCACGACAGGCACCGACTACCTTACGGCCACAGCTCCGGTCGGCCGCCTCAGCAAAAGAGGCGCGGAACATGGTCCACTCTGACGCGATGTCCCCCGTCTCCCCCGGAACATCAGCAAAGTTCTGTCAGAGGTGGGAGTTGAAACTCCTTCTGACAGGGGATTGCGCCAGACGTTCCCAGCAGACCCTCACAATACGTTTGGGCCTGCATCAGACCGGCATCTTCCCCCACCATTGGAGCCATCTCACCACCAGGTGGTGATCAGTTGACAGCTCCGCCCCTCTCTTTACCCGAGTGTCCAAGACATGCGGCCGCAAGTCCGATGACACGACCACAAAGTCAATCATCGAACTGCGACCTAGGGTGTCCTGGTTCCAAGTGCACGTGTGGACACCCTTATGCTTGAACATGGTGTTCGTTATGGACAATCCGTGACGAGCACAGAAGTCCAATAACAGAACACCGCTCGGGTTCTGATCGGGGAGGGGGGGTCCGTTCCTCCAAATCATGCCCTTCCAGGTCTCACTGTCATTGCCCACGTGAACATTGAAGTCCCCCAGCAGAACAATGGAGTCCCCAGCGGGAGCGCTCTCCAGCACCCCCTACAAGGACTCCAAAAAGGGTGGGTACTCTGAACTGGTGTTTGGTGCATCGGCACAAACAACAGTCAGGACCCGTCCCCCCACCCGAAGGCGGAGGGAGGCTACCCTCTCATCCACCGGGGTGAACCCCAACGTACAGGCGCAGAGCCGGGGAGCAATAAGTATACCCACACCTGCTCGGCGCCTCTTACCGTGGGCAACTCCAGAGTGGAAGAGAGTCCAACCCCTCTCGAGAGGACTGGTACCAGAGCCCAAGCTGTGCGTGGAGGCGAGTCCGACTATATCTAGTCGGAACTTCTCGACCTCACACACCAGCTCGGGCTCCTTCCCTGCCAGAGATGTGACATTCCACGTCCCTAGAGTCAGCTTCTGTAGCCGGGGATCGGATCGCCAAGGTCCCCGCCTTCGGCCACCGCCCACCTCGCATTGCACCCGACCCCTATGGCCCCTCCCACAGGTGGTGAGCCCATGGGAAGGGGGACCCACGTTACCCTTTCGGGCTGTACCCGGCCGGGCCCCATGGGTGCAGCCCCGGCCACCAGGCGCTCTCCTTTGAGCCCCAACTCCAGGCCTGGCTCCAGAGGGGGGCCCCGGTGACCCGCGTCCGGGCAAGGGAAACCTGAGTCCATAATTTGTCTTCTTCATAAGGGGTCTTTGACCCATGCTTTGTCTGGTCCCTCACCTAGGACCTGTTTGCCATGGGTGACCCTGCCAGGGGCATAAAGCCCCAGACAACTTAGCTCCTAGGATCATTGGGACACACAAACCCCTCCACCACGATAAGGTGACGGCTCAAGGAGGGGTCATATTTATGTATTTATTTCAACTTAACATGGACCGTTTATTAATGTACCAAATATTCTATATTGTGTTGAAAAATAAAATAGATTATGTTCAATGGAAAAAAGTTATTTACCCAATTTTTGCAAACCTTACCTAGATGAATAAAAGTTCGATAAATAAAAAAAATGCATGACTTAATGGACAGTTTTTATTGAGTTTCTAAATACAGCAGTGTGAAGTATTTGGTATCTGTAAATGTAAAAAGGACCAGTTTTTGGGGGGGAAAAGAACACTTTGTACATTGCAAATGTTTATTTATTTGTCCATGTACAAACATAAAACAAAAAAACAAAAAGCCAGGCTTCATTTCCTTGTCTTGCACTATGGAAAACACGGGATTTCCCGCAGGCTGGAGGTGCTCCTACCTGTAAAAAGTTCTGGCAATTGTTTTAATAATTTTCTATGTGCATCTTTTTCATTTTTCTTTAATTTATTTGTTATAAAATGTTTTAAGGTGAAGTAAGCAGTTAGGGGAAAAAACAATTTTTATCATATATGTTACAACTCTCTCCATGTCCTGACAGTAAAAATTTTATTTATATGAGCTTTTGAAAACTCATCCCTCTCCGGCCTCATCTCATGCCTCTAATTTAATTTTCACTATTAATTTAGAAAGTCTCCGTGACGGAGAGAATTGTCCAGTTGGACACTGTACAGGGGTTCTAGAGTTATCAACGGGCTGTTCGGTCCCTGTACGACCGGAGTCAGAGTTTGGTCCGCATATCTGGCAGTAAGTCGGACTCATTCCCGGTGAGGGTTGGACTCCGCCAAGGCTGCCCTTTGTCACCGATTCTGTTCATAACTTTTATGGACAGAATTTCTAGGCGCAGCCGAGGTGTAGAGGGGGTCCGGTTTGGTAACCTCAGTATTGCATCTTTGCTTTTTTGCAGATGATGTGGTTCTGTTGGCTTCATCAAGCCGTGACCTCCAACTCTCACTGGAGCAGTTCGCAGCCGAGTGTGAAGCGGCTGGGATGAGAATCAGCACCTCCAAATCTGAGACCATGGTCCTCAGTCGGAAAAGGGTGGCATGCCCTTTCCGGGTCGGGGATGAGAGCCTGCCCCAAGTGGAGGAGTTCAAGTATCTTGGGGTCTTGTTCACGAGTGAGGGAAGAATGGAACGGGAGATCGACAGGCGGATCGGTGCAGCTTCTGCAGTGATGCAGACTTTGTATCGGTCCGTTGTGGTAAAAAAGGAGCTAAGCCGAAAGGCGAAGCTCTCAATTTACCGGTCGATCTACGTTCCAACCCTCACTTATGGTCACGAGCTGTGGGTCGTGACCGAAAGAACAAGATCCCGGATACAAGCGGCTGAAATGGGTTTCCTCCGCAGGGTGTCCGGGCTCCCCCTTAGAGATAGGGTGAGAAGCTTGGTCATCCGGGGGGGGATCTCAGAGTAGAGTCGCTGCTCCTCCACATCGAGAGGAGCCAGATGAGGTGGCTGGGGCATCTGATTCGGATGCCTCCCGGACGCCTCCCTGGTGAGGTGTTCCGGGCACGTCCCACCGGGAGGAGACCCTGGGTACGACCCAGGACACGCTGAAGAGACTATGTCCTTCGGCTGGCTTGGGAACGCCTCAGGATCCCCCCGGAAGAGCTGGATGAAGTGGCTGGGGAGAGGGGAGTCTAAAGCTACTCCCCCCGCGACCCGACCCGGATAAGCGGTAGAAAATGGATGGATGGATGGATGGATGGATGGACACTGTACAGATTGGAGGCGTGGCCCGGGAGTATGTCAATCATGTTCTTGTTTTACCGGCTCTATACCAATAATGACGGACGCAGAGGCTTCCGGCAGCTATCCCTTGTTTGCCAACAAGAAAGCTAAACATGCAAGCAGAAGTCGTCTCAAAGTACAGTCTTGACCGTCCTATCAATGTCCATATAAGGTCGAGCTCTGACATGCAGATGCAATCTATTTCGGAGCTCATTTAGACGTACAGATATGGTCTTTCACCGCCCGACGCGATACGGACATGATCTGAGGGTCCACTGGATGTCGGATGTTTACTGGGGAGAATCTGATGGAGACAAACAAAACTATGACCAATTGTACGAGAGGTGACCTCAACTCAGACTCCCGGAGGAACTTGATGCACACGAGTGACATGGCTTCATTTTTGCTTGACGGGTAAGTCCATCACATATTTCTATTTTTTAATTGACTGTACATTCCCCCAAACTATAACTTCGAACCGATAGCGTTAGGGTTATACAGCCATGGTTGTGTGCAGCACTCGACAATGGCAAATGGGTACGAGCTAGTTCAACAAAATAGCATTGCTCGTTAACAATACAGTTGCTTGCATTTTGACAAGCCATAGCTGCTATGTCGCAACGACTTTGTATTCGATGTGATTAGCAGCATGGAGCAGCACAGGAGTCCTGCTCCGTAAAGGCAACAGTGTGTATTTGGAATGAGGTACTTTCGAAAAACAACAACAACAAAGGGGGTCATTTAGCATGACAATAATCCTCTTGCAGCTCAAAGTTGAATTTAAATAGCAGCCACTGCTAGCGGTCAAACAGCAGCATACAGCACGTATGAGAACGAGCCAACAAGGTCTTGATATTGACGATGAAGACATTAGTGCTAAGGTACGTCGATTAATCCCGCTCTTATTTTAGTGATAAAGTTATCAACTTTATGATGAGACAAAGAAAAAGTGAACGAAGCTAACTCAGGCCATGTCTGAAAGCCACATTGTTGCAAACTATGTTTCACTTTGTTGTAGAGGAATTGGTGTTAAAAAATGGTTGCTGTTATTCGTCACAAAGAATGCTGAAAAAAATGCTTGCTTCTGCAAAGCTGAAAAATTTAACACAATGTAGCTGTTTTGACTTCAATGTGCAACTCACAGATAAAACATAAAACCACTTGCATAACAAATGGAATATTATTCCATTTATTTTCAATGTCAGATAATTTTGGGCTCGTTCTCAAATATTTTTTCCAGATACATATTAATTTATATTACATGATATATGTTGAGAGGAACAGGGATATTTTAAAAAATTAAAACAACAAATGGCGGCACGGTAGTCGACTGGTTAGAGCGTCAGCCTCACAGTTCTGAGGACCTGGGTTCAATCCCCGGCCCCGCCTGTGTGGAGTTTGCATGTTCTCCCCGTGCCTGCGTGGGTTTTCTCCGGGCACTCCGGTTTCCTCCCACATCCCAAAAACATGCATTAATTGGAGACTCTAAATTGCCCGTAGGCATGACTCTGAGTGCGAATGGTTGTTTGTTTCTATGTGCCCTGCGATTGGCTGGCAACCAGTTCAGGGTGTACCCCGCCTCCTGCCCGATGACAGCTGGTATAGGCTCCAGCACGCCCTTGACCCTAGTGAGGAGAAGCGGCTCAGAAAATGGATGGATGGATAAAACAACAAATATAAAACAGTTTCTCCCTAAGAGGAGTTAACTCATGGAATGATTATGATAAAGAATTAAAAACATTTAGCTCCCAAATTACATTTAAAACAATCCATCCATCCATCCATTTTCTTCCGCTTATCCGAGGTCGGGTCACGGGGGCAGTAGCTTCAGCAGGGAAGCCACTTCCTCCAGCTCTTCCGAGGGATCCAGACGGGTTCCCAGGCAAGCAGAGAGATGTAGTCTCTCCAGCGTGCCCGGAACACCTCACCAAGGAAGCCTCCTGGAGGCATCCTAAACAGTTGTCCGAGGGATCTCATCTGGCTCCTCTCAATGCGGAGGAGCAGCGGCTCTACTCTGATCCCCTCCCGGATGACCGAGCTTCTCACCCTCTCTCTAAGGGAGACACCCTGCCCTGACACCCTGCAGAGGAAACTCATTTCGGACGTTTGTATCCGGAATCTTGTTCTTTCGGTCACAACCCACAGCTCGTGACCATAGCTGAGGGTAGGAACGTAGATTGACCGGTAAATAGAGAGCTTCACCTTTCGGCTTAGCTCCTTCTTAACCACAACGGACCGATACAAAGTCTGCATCACTGCAGACGCTGCACCAATCCCCCTGTCGATCTCTCATTCCATTCTTCCCTCACTCGTGAACAAGACCCCAAAATATTTGAACTCCTCCACTTGTGGAAGGATCTCATCCCCAACCTGGAGAGGAAACTCCATCCTTTTCCGACTAAGGACCATGGGCTCAGATTTAGAGGTGCTGATTCTCATCCCAGCCGCTTTACACTCGGCTGCAAACCGCTCCAGTGAGAGTTGGAGATCACGGCCTGAGGAAGCCAACAGAAGCACATCATCTGCAAAAAAGCAAAGATGCAATACTGAGCCCACCGAACTGGACACCCTCTACACCTCGGCTGCGCCTAGAAATTCTGTCCATAAAAGTTATGAACAGAATCTGTGACAAAGGGCAGCCTTGGCAGAGTCCAACCCTCACTGGATACGACCATTGAAGTCTGCTCTCTCTAACTTTGTCTCCAAAACATCAAACCTTGGCTGTCCCTCTGATGAGCTCATTTCTAATTTTATCCAACCTGGTCACTCCGAGAGCTAACCTCAACATCTTCATTTCCGCCACCTCCAACTCTGCTTCCTGTTGTCTCTTCAGTGCCACCGTCTCTAATCCGTACATCATGGTTGGCCTCACCATTGTTTTATAAACTTTGCCTTTCATCCGAGCAGAGACTCTTCTGTCACATAACACACCTGAGACCTTCCTCCACCCGTTTCTTCACTTCCTGACCACACTCACCATTGCCCTGGACAGTTGACCCCAAGTATTTAAAGTCCTCCACCCTTGCTATCTCTTCTCCCTGTAGCCTCACTCTTCCCCCACCACCCCTCTCATTCATGCACATATATTCTATTTTACTTTGGCTAATCTTCATTCCTCTTCTTTCCAGTGCATGCCTCCATGTTTCTCACTGTTCCTCCAGCTGCTCCCTGCTTTCACTGCAGATCACAATGTCATCTGCAAACATGGTCCACGGGGATTCCAGTCTAACCTCATCTGTTAGCCTATCCATCACCACTGCAAAAAGGAAGGGGCTCAGGGCTGATCCCTGATGCAGTCCCACCTCCACCTTAAATTCGTCTGTCACACCTACAGCACACCTCACCGCTGTTCTGCTGCCCTCGTACATGTCCTGCATTATTCTAACATACTTCTCTGCCACTCCAGACCTCCACATGCAGTACCACAGTTCCTCTCTGGGTACTCTGTCATAGGCTTTCTCTAGATCTACAAAGACACACTGTAGCTCCTTCTGACCTTCTCTGTACTTTTCCATCAACATCCTCAAGGCAAATAATGCATCTGTGGTACTCTTTCTCGGCATGAAACCATACTGTTGCTCGCAAATACTCACTTCTGTCCTGAGTCTAGCCTCCACTACTCTTTCCCATAACTTCATTGTGTGGCTCATCAACTTTATTCCTCTATAGTTGCCACAGCTCTGCACATCACCTTTGTTCTTAAAAATGGGCACCAGTACACTTTTCCTCCATTCCTCAGGCATCTTCTCACGCACTAGAATTCTATTGAACAAGCTGGTCAAAAACTCTACAGCCACCTCTCCTAGATGCTTCCATACCTCCACAGGAATGTCATCAGGACCAACTGCCTTTCCATTTTTCATTCTCTTTAATGCCCTTCTAACTTCTCCCTTACTAATCATTGCCACTTCCTGGTCCACCACACTTGCCTCTTCTACTCTCCCTTCTCTCTCATTTTCCTCATTCATCAACTCCTCGAAGTATTCTTTCCATCTAGCTAGCACACTGCTGGCACCAGTCAACATATTTCCATCTCTATCCTTAATCACCCTAACCTGCTGCACATCCTTCCCATCTCTATCCCTCTGTCTGGCCAGCCTGTATAGATCCTTTTCTCCTTCTTTAGTGTCCAACCTGCCATACATGTCATCATATGCCTCTTGTTTGGCCTTTGCCACCTCTACCTTTGCCCTGTGTCGCATCTCAATGTATTCCTTTCGCCTCTCCTCGGTCCTCTCGGTGTCCCACTTCTTCTTAGCTAACCTTTTTCGTTGTATGATTTCCTGTACTGTGAGGTTCCACCACCAAGTCTCCTTCTCTCCTTTCCTGCCAGAAGATACACTAAGTACTCTCCTGCCTGCCTCTTTGATCACCTTGGCTGCAGTGGTCCAGTCTTCTGGAAGCTCCTCCCGTCCACCGAGAGCCTGTCTCACCTCTTCCCGAAAAGCTGCACAACACTCGTCCTGTCTCAGCTTCCACCACATGGTTCTCTTCTCTGCCTTTGTCTTCCTAATCTTCCTCCCCACCACCAGAGTCATCTTACACACCACCATCCTATGCTGTCTTGCCCCACACTCCCCTACCACAACCTTACAGATCCTTCAGATTACATTGTCTGCACAAGATGTAATCCACCTGCGTGCTTCTACCTCCGCTCTTGTTGGTCACCCTATTTTCATGCCTCTTCTGGAAAAAAGTGTTCACTACAGCCATTTGCATCCTTGTTGCAAAGTCTACCACCATCTGTCCCTCCAAGTTCCTTTCCTGGATGCCGTATTTACCCATCACTTCTTCATCACCCCTATTACCTTCACCAACATGTCCATTACAATCTGCACCAATTACGACTCTCTCTCTGTCTGGGATGCTCAGAACTACTTCATCTAGCTCCATCCAGAATTTCTCTTTCACCTCTAGGTCACATCCTACCTGTGGGGCATAGCCACTAATCACATTACACCCTCAATTTCAAATTTCAGCCTCATCACTCGATCTTGATACTCTTTTCACCTCCAAGACATTCTTAGCCAACTCTTCTTTTAAAATAACCCCGACTCCATTTCTCTTCCCATCTACACCATGGTAAAATAATTTAAACCCTGCCCCTAAACTTCTAGCCTTACTGCCTTGCCACCTGGTCTCCTGGACACACAATATATCAACCTTTCTCCTGATCATCATGTCAACCAACTCCCGAGATTTTCCTATCATAGTCCCAACATTCAAAGTCCCCACATTCAGTTCTAAGCTCTGTGCGTTCCTCTTCTCTTTCTGCCGAAGAACCCGCTTTCCACCTCTTCTTCTTCTTTGACTTCGACCCACAGTAGCTGAATTTCCAATGGCGCGGACATTGTTAACCCGGGGCCACGACCGATCCGGTATGGAATTATTTGGATGAACGCTCATATTTGTTTCGCAAGGTTTTAAGCCGGATGCCCTTCCTGACGCAACCCTCTGCATTTATCCGGGCTTGGGACCGGCCTACAGTTTGCACTGACTTGTGCCCCCCATAGGGCTGCATTGTATAAGGGAACAATAAATGAATAAAATTATATTGAATATAGTGGGTTGTATGTATTTCAACTGCTAAAATCTCCATTACACTTGGATGGACCCATTAGTTATCATTATTTATACAGTAGTTAGTTTCACTGCATATGATTCGTCTAGTACTTAATTATGTCATTACTACCTTATATGGACCAGACCATGGAGTAGTATAAGATTCCTAGAATATAATATACACGATCAACTTCCTAAATCATTACTATTATACTAGTCAGGTATGTTTGCAGAATTAGGGATAGGACCTGATAAGTTTTCTAATTCATCCTACTCCTTTTCAACATTCCTGTGATTATTTCCTTGTGTTTGATTTTCTTTTGCTGTTGTTTTGTTTTTCCATTTGTCGCAGTTTTATCGTTTTATTTTCTATGACAATAAACAGAAGAATATAGAGATGTTTTTCCTTCTGTGATATTATTATTTTCGTGTGTGTTTTGTTGATGAAATGATCTCCACCAATCCCACCTTTGAAAAAAAAGTTACCTGTAACAGGAGAGTCTCTCTGACCGGTCAACGGTGAGTATTAACATCGATTTGTCCTGTATGTTAGCCTTTACACGATCAGGATTTTTGGGGCCAATCACCGATCAGAGAGTTTAAAAAACTGATAACCGATCACATGATAGAGGAATGTGTCTATTTAAATGACCTGTTCATTTACTGTATATACTTGTGTACCTAATTGCTCAAATTCTATTTACAATAAATGTATCTTTGTTCCTCTATTTATGCCAGTGAGGCATAGTGACAGACAGAACAAATGAATGGTCTTCTATTAGATGGCAGGAATTAAATTCAGTAATTAATGTATCCACTTTTTGTGACATTTTTGTTTGTTGGAGTGCCGTGAGATTTTTCAATTGTAAAATATGTTCCTTGGCTCCATAAAGGTTGGAAATCACTGCTCTAGTCAGATCGTGTATTCTAATCAGTCAGGTGAAACAAACACTACATGACAGAAATAATAGGTGCTAACTTACTGTAATTAAATTACTTTATTTTTAATTAAATTACTTCACCCACACCAAAATTTTAGAGCATGATTCGACAGAACGGCGGCATGTTTACGTCCAACCGTTTGTGCTAGCAGTAGCTTCCTAGGCTACATAACGTTGTGGTGCCTGCTTGCGAGCCGTATCGTATTAAAAGTATGTGAACATACCTCAAGCAAGCCTTAAACGAACGTCCTCTCCCCTCCTGGGCACCGGTGACCACCAACACACGTTTTTTCCCCATTTTGTTTTCATAATGCAGTCAGCGCGATCCACGGTAACGAGTGTACCCGGTCGCATTTGAGTTGACAATATAAAGCCCAATGATCGTAAAAAAACGGTATGCGGTGGTATCGGAATACAAGATTTTATTGCAGTTGTCTGACATATCGTGAAAGAGCAAATTGGTCTTGTCGTCTGATCTGGGCATTACGTGTTGTCCGTCTCAGACGTGTTGTCTGTCCCACACCGCCGACGTTTTTTTTTTTTTTTTTTTTATAAATAACTTTATTGGCCAGTTATTTTCAATACTATGTCAAAAAAGATGTGACAAGGCTTTAAATAAACTAGCTTTTGGATTCAAATATACTGTGCACGATGGCGACGCAGAGTAAATGTCGTTTGCGGAGCTGATCAATAACATCATTGATTGGATCAGCAAATTATGACATTAAAGCCGATCAGCATAAAATCCTAATTATCGGCCGATACCGACAAGGCCGATAGAATTGGTGTGAAGTCTACTGCATGTGAACTGACATGTCCAAGTAGTCTTGCTCCACCCTTGTCCTGTCTCTGACTCAGGTGTTGCAAAATCAACTCAGCAGAGGCCAAGGTGAGTTTTACTTCAATCGTATGACTCTCAAGAAACAACGTACAAATATGTATAATGTAATTATAAACATCCATGCTTCATGACATTATGGAGTAAATGCATTTTTTTATTATTTCCTAATGACGTCAGGTCTATTTGTAGTAATTTTGATTTCTTGTACACTTTCGTGAAAATCTGTTTTAAAAAAAAAAGTTATCAGTTTTCAGTCTTGTGTGTGATCTGAGATTCTTTCTGAAGGACACTGCCCGATTAAGATTGGAGTGACACGACCCAGTGTTGGAATAAGAGACAAACATCTTGACATAATTGAACCATGCATATCTTGCAAATAAAATATGAAACTAATTAAAAGTATTTAACACATTTTTTGTTTTAAATATACAATCCATTAACAAACGTTGAATAGAGCATTGATGTTTATGAACTAGAAGGAGATACCAAATGTAACACTGATTTCTGAGTGGCAATTGTGAAGGAGGAACCATTCATTGAACAATTTCAAAATGGTAGGGGTCAATCTGCAGACATTCCTCTATGTAAATTTAAAAGATAAGGTGCAAAGGTATCTCCAAATATTTATTAAGTAATATAACATGCACATTTCTACTGGAGCGATGCTTTGAAAATATGAAACATGGTTCCTCATTGTCTGCTTTGTCTGAATCCTATAAAATGTCCTTGGGGATTTTCCACATTACATATTACGATGGGTGATCTTGGTGGAATTGTTTGTTGTTTTCTCCAGGGTAACGAAGGACATCAGCTGTCCAGATGTCATTCCACATTCCTCTGGCTTGGCGTAAAACTCCCCCGTCCAAGATGGTATCCATGAGGTTTGTCGTGTCTGTAGTTATGGCAGACACCAATCCGTTGATCAGGGGCTGAAGAGTGGGAGGTCTTTCCCCAGATGTCTCGTGGCGGACGTCAAAACATGGAGCTGGGGTCACATCGCAGAAATTTCTTTATCGCACTATGTGATTAAACTCAGTCTGTCAGCTCTCTCCTGTCAAGCAAGACATTTTGGTGATTAGATTTAGTGTTTGTGAAATTGGCTTTCCATTGTTGCAAATATTGTATCTACTCTCTGATGTCCACAGATAAGAGCCGTTTGAAGAAGTATTTAAACAATTTCCTCATACCCATCCAATCAACAAAAATTAATGAATACAGTACAATTTTTTTCTGTTTTACATTTAAATGCGTGGTTGTTAAATATTTTTTTGTCACGGCCCACACTGTAGTTATGATTTCCATCAGATGGCCGTTATGACTGGAAATAAATGTTTAATTGGCTCATCATAATACCTATACATACTAAGGTTAGGCATCATTTGAATTTGAGCGATTCCGGTCCCGAATCCGGTTCCAAACGATTCTCGGTTTCGATTCTTATAGGGGACTGGGTCAAAAAACTGCATAGTTGAAATAAAGGGTGTCAAAATTATGAACATCCATTTTCTTAGCAGCCTGCAGCATAAACTAAAATGAACATTTGACTATGGGTTTTTTTATAACCAGTATCAATATCAAACCTATGAAATAAAAGGCAGTGTGTCTGGAACTAACCCAATTGACTTAATATTCATTAATTATTGTTTCAGCTAAAAGTGAAACATAGCATTAGTCAAATAGTTATTTGCAACTGTTTTTGGCATCGAAACTGGGAACCGAATTTTTTTTTATTTTTATTTGAACGACTCCGGGAGAACTGAAATGTTAGTCTCTGTTCCAACCGGTTCTTGATTCTGGATGCCCAACCCTAATACAGAGGCGCAAAGAAGTATTTAGTCAGTCACCAATTGTGCAGGTTATCCCACTTAAAAAGAGGAGTAAAGACTGTAATTTTCATCATAGGTATACCTCACCAATGAGAGAAAAAATGAAGGGGGGGGTGGGGGTATGATCCAGAAAATCACATCTGATTTTTAAATAATTTATTAGCAAATTATGGTGGAAAATAAATATTTGGTCACCAACAAACAAGCAAGACTTCTGGCTCTCAGAGACCTGTAACTTCTTTTTTAAGAGGCTCCTCGGTCCTCCACTCGTTACTTGTATTAAAGGCACCTGTTTGAACTCATCAGTATAAAAGACACCTGTCCACAACTTCAAACAGTCACACTCCAAACTCCACTATGGGCAAGACCAACGAGCTGTCAAAGGACACCAGAAACAAAATTGTAGACCTGCACTAGGCTGGGAAGACTGAATCTGCAATAGGTAAGCAACTTGGTGTGAAGAAATCAACTGTAGGAGCAATTACTAGAAAATGGAAGACATACAAAACCACTGATAATCTACCTCGATCTGGGGCTCCACGCAAGACCTCACCCCGTGGGGTCAAAATGATCACAAGAGCGGTGAGCAAAAACCCCAGAACCACACAGGGTGACCAGTGAATGACGTGCAGAGAGCTGGGACCAAAGTTACAAAGGCTACATTCAGTAACACACTACACCGCCAGGGACTCAAATCTTGCCATGCCAGACATGTCCCCCTGCTTAAGCAAACACATGTCCAGGCCCGTCGGAAGTTTGCTAGAGAGCATCCAGAAGATGATTGTGAGAATGTCATATGGTCAGATGAAACCAAAATATAAGTTTTTGGTAAAAACTTTACTTGTCATGATTGGAGGAGAAAGAATGCTGCGTTGCATCCAAAGAACACCATACCTACTGTGAAGCATGGGGGTGTAAACCATGCTTTGGAGCTGTTTTTCGGCAAAGGGACCAAGACGACTGATCCGTGTAAAGGAAAGAATGAATGGGGCCATGTATTGTGAGATTTTGAGTGAAAACCTCCTTCCATCAGCAAAGACATTGATGAAACATGGCTGGGTCTTTCAGCATGACAATGACAATGATCCCAAACACACCAGTATAAAAGACACCAGAAAATCACATCTGATTTTTAAAGAATTTATTAGCAAATTATGGTGGAAAATAAGTATTTGGTCATCAACAAACAAGCAAGCAAGCGGGCTACCGAGTGGCTTCGCAAGAAGCATTTCAAGTTCCTGGAGTGGCCTAGCCAGTCTCCAGAATTCCAACCCTATAGAAAATCTTTGGAGGGAGTTGAAAGTCTGTGTTGCCCAGCGACAGCCCCAAAACATCACTGCTCTAGAGGAGATCTGCATGACAAAATGGGCCAAAATACCAGCAAGTGTGTTAAAACCTTGTGAAGACTTACAGAAAACGTTTGACCTCTGTCATTGCCAACAAAGAGTCTTCTTCTTCTTCTTTTCCTTTCGGCTTGTCCCGTTAGGGGTCGCCACAGCGCGTCATCCTTTTCCATGAGAGCCTATCTCCTGCATCCTCCTCTCGAACACCAACTGCCATCATGTCTTCCCTCACGACATCCATCAACCATCTCTTTGGTCTTCCTCTAGCTCTCTTGCCTGGCAGCTCCATCCTCATCATCCTTCTACCAATATACTCACTCTCTCTCCTCTGGACGTGTCCAAACCATTGAAGTCTGCTCTCTCTAACTTTGTCTCCAAAACATCGAACCTTGGCTGTCCCTCTGATGAGCTCATTTCTAATTTTATCCAACCTGGTCACTCCGAGAGCGAACCTCAACATCTTCATTTCCGCCACCTCCAGCTCTGCTTCCTGTTTTCTCTTCAGTGCCACTGTCTCTAATCCATACATCATGGCTGGCCTCACCACTGTTTTATAAACTTTGCCCTTCATCCTAGCAGAGACTCTTCTGTCACATAACACACCTGACACCTTCCTCCACCCGTTCCAACCTGCTTGGACCCGTTTCTTCACTTCCTGACCACACTCACCATTGCCAACAAAGAGTATATAACAAAATATTGCAATTAACTTTTGTTATTGACCAAATACTTATTTTCCACCATAATTTGCTAATAGATTCTTTAAAAATGTGATTTTCTCGATTTTTTTTCTCATTTTGTCTCTCATAGGTGAGGTATACCTATGATCATGCCACATCTTTTTAAGTGAGAGAACTTGCTCAATTGGTGGCTGACTCAATACGTTTTTGCCCCACTGTACATAAACAACAAATTAATGGATAACTTGTTTAGAAAGCAGAAGGATGATAATTTGTTCAGCTATTTTTAAAGTTACTGTAAAAATGGGTTTGGTCACAAAAAAATGCTTTTGCGACTGCTTAACATTTTTTACATATGACAATTTGGAAGTGTTAGTACAATTTTCTTTAGCAAGAATCATGGTAGTTGAGACAATTTGCCTTCACCTGTGATTTACGGTTTCTAAAAATGTGTTTGTCTGCAAATGGATGTGTACTAATCATATGACAATTACACAGTGCATAGCCTACCTCCCAGAGATGGCTGGTGTCAGCAATAGCTGTGCTCTCCAATGGGGAACTCTGAACAAAAAAAGATATAAATTCACCGGACATTGCCTCTGTACTATGATATGTAGTATTGTTATTTATAGCTTTTATCAATGCTCCTTGTTGCTGAATGGGGCTAATTTTAAAAAATGTACCATTCATGCTATTAACTTTCTAATTATAATGCCACAAGTTACTTTGCCACTTCCATACAGTATAACAAATTTTTTTCGTTTTTACTTACCGGTGAAGAAGACATGCCAAAAATGGCAAAGTTGCTTCTACAAGGTGACGACGCTAAAGCCAGCTGGTGACTTGTGCATGCACGCCTGCAAGGGGCGTGAATTCGGCCAGAGGGGAGGGGGAGGGAGAGGGAGTCGTGAAGTGAGGCTGCATTCAAATCTTGGTAGCGGTTTCAACACTACACACTGCAGGTTCAACTAGTCTCTAAGCTTCTTGAGTTTTCAGTACAGAATGCTTTAAAACTGGCAGTTAAAAAATATAAACAACAAAAAAAACTGATAATAATCGAGATTGGACGATAGGAAACATTTAATCGTGATCATTTGTTTAGCCATGTCATCCAGCCCTACGGCCAACTACAATGCAACAATTATGGATCACAGCGTCAGATGAGGTTTACCTTGGCGGTGGATCTGGGGCCTCACTCATCAAAAAGTGCGTAGGATTCTTACTAAAACATATGCACAAAAGCTGATAATGGCATCAGACCAAAATCCTACCAAAACGAGCATACGCACACAGGCACACCTGTAGGGAATTCTTTAAACAAGTTTCCAAAAAAAAATTATTTTTACAAAGAATTCCATTCAATTGACAGTTTTACTGCTACTACACTGGAAAGCCCTAAGAATTTATCGAACATAATTTTATCATTTTCAAGAAGAGGGGAAATTACATCAGTTTACCACATTTTAATCATTTACAACCGATGATCAAATTAAGGGCTTTTTTTTCAGCGTAGTTGCATAATGTGCAAATCGAGACAGCGACATGGCTGCGAGATGAAACCGGAAAAGCACTGCTCAATCTTTTATTGCATATAAAATACAACACGCGAATATATTACATGAAAGAAGTGGTTTAATGTGTCCTTTGTTTATTCTCATTGAGAATAGCAGTTGCTGAGCGCTTGTAGGACGCAACCAGGCACCCCCCTCCATCCACTGCCCCATGCACACCACACGCCAAACGCAAATTTTCAATCAATACACACCTGCAGGGAATTATTGCCATGTAGAGAATTTTACTTGACAAATCACAGTTCCACTTAGGAAAGTATGCACGTTGATCGCGCAACAACAACAAAAATTCTAAATCAGCTCATGATTATAAATGAGACTGGATAATGTATTGTAAAGGTAGAATTTATGCCAATGGCAGAAACAATTCGTCAATTCTGAGCGAAGTTGACATGCTTATCGGTGAGGTGGAGGCAAGGAAGGTAGCTTTGGAAGCGCCACAACACATAAAAGGAAACGCTGCAAGGCATGAGATCACTGCTGCAGTGAACGCAGTGAGTGAGGAGGATCGACTACAGAGGAAATTTAAACAATGGTCCAACATAAAAGTAGATGCCAATAAATATAATTGTAACCCATTGCGAGATGCCAATTTAATTTTGCATTAGATTCATCTCAATCGATCGATCAATGAATGTACTTTATTTATCAGAGAGGCCAATTTAAAGAAATAAGGGATAGGCTCCAGCACGCCCGCGATTCTAGTGAGGATAAGCGGTACAGAAAATGGATGGATGGATAGATGGATGTAAAAACAGCCATAATTTCTTTTCCATTTCGCTGTGCCGGATTTCGGGCACATGGATTTAGAGGAGGTCCACCAAAATCGCATTCTCTCATTGTTTCGTGCAAGGTAATCCTTGCCCTTTTAAAGATTTTGTTGTTGGGAAATTTCAATTCAGATGAGATCTGTGGTTCTGACAAAGATGAAAATGTTCCTCAATTTTGGCATCGAAAAATCACACTTCACAGGACTCGACCACGATAGAAAACTATATGTGATTGATTCATTATTATTATCCTTGTTTTCTGTGAAGTTTGAATTCTGACAATGCACATGCTCTCACTTAGACCCAGAAAAAGAGATGGCTCGAGCGGTCACCATTGAAAAATCTGTAAATGGCCTTTTGAAACATCAACTTTTTAACTAATAAAACTAACATACGAGCATGTTTCTATCAAATAGTCAAGGTTTTGGTCGCAAATTTCCCAATGATTAATGTTGATTTGTGGCCAAAATGTTGAAAATTTTGGCCAATTTGCTATGTAAAATGTGTCATAAAATCCTTAATCCTCATCCGATTCATACAAACTAGGGCTGGTTTTATTCATCTTTCAGTCCTCTATCAAATGATAGTCTTCTTTTATATATACAGATATTTTGAAAATGTTATTAACATACCTACAGTTTTCACTTAGTTGCATGCTAATTTTTTTATACTAACAGTTGTCCAATAATAGTGCACACAAAGACATTGTCATAAATAAATCAAAACCTCAATTTGACGTTATTAAATATTCTCATTTGGGGTTTATTGACATTTTGGATAGACCAATAGCACTCCTGTTCAATAATAAAATGAATCTTCAAACATACAATTGAATTGAATATTAGTAATTCTCTTACTCTCCCAAAAGACAAACATACGACAGCCTACTTGGACAGATGAAGCAAATTAGCTTCGTCAATATACATTTGAAAATGTATTCAGAAGGCTAACCTTCATAACACACTCAAGAGCTATTATTTCCAATTGTACGTGCCTACTCTCAATACCACGCTGTAGAGTATTGTGGATGTTATTCAAAGCATGGTATCTAATTTGTTTGCCAAAATTAAACGAGAGCTGATGTCATTCAACTAATCCCAAAAAATACAATGACGACCAAGGCAATGTTTTTGAGTTCATTTTTGGAGGGCACGTACTGTTGTTTCACTGTCAGGCGCAAGAACTGCAAGTAATATGAGCAATTACTCACTGTGAAAAAGCTTACGGTACCATACATGCTAAAGGGAACAGCAAATATTTCTTACTTGATTCTAGACGCCATCTTTCGGTCCGGAACACATTTACTTGGAGAAGATAACAGCGTGATCCGAAGCAAACATTTGTAACATGTTACAGAGGAAGTAAACCAACGGTGTCTCGCAATGAATCATGGGAGTTGAAGTAACATCTGTCGTGTAGGCAGTACGGCAATACGCAACATTCTGATGACACAAACTACAGCTGCCACAATTCTTAGTAATAAAAGTCGCGTGACTTGATAACGGTCCGTGCCATTCTTTTTTCACTTTTTAAAGTTTCACTATCGGTTTGGCGAATTTTTCTAAACAGAAATTACATTCCCAAAACTCCACCTCTCAGTCTTATGCTCCATGCTTCATTGGCAATGGTTACTGTACTCGTTTTGTTTTGTCGAGCTAACAAAATACAAGTATATTAAAAAAAAACTAACAAATTAAAAAATTAGCAATATACAGTAACAGTTGCTTCCAAGGTTTGACAACACACATTGTACTCATACTGCCAGGACCCTCACCATTTTCGTTCACACACATGAAGTAAATTAGGTGGAGGCACATAGACTTAATAGTTCAGAGGTTGTGGGTTCAACTCTGGCCTTCCTGTGTGTCGTTTGCATGTTCTCCCTCTACCTGTGTGGGCTTTCTCCAGGTACTCTGGTTTCTTTCCTGTTGAGTTGAATGGATAAATGGATGGAGAATAAAGAGTATTTTATTTCAAGCATGGCAAATTTATTAAGGTGTTGCAGTGCCATCATCCTCACGGAACCAACAGCTACATAAAGTGTGCCTAACTGTGGCACAAGCATAATATTGCACATCAACTGAGCACATTATTTATATATATATATATATATATATATATATATATATATATATATATATATATATATATATATATATATATATATATACATACACACACAGTGAAGCATATATATATAGATGCCAGCACGGTGGACGACTGGTAAGCACATCTGCCTCACAGTTCTGAGGACCGGGGTTCAAATCCCGGCCCTGCCTGTGTGGAGTTTGCATGTTCTGCCCGTGCCTGGGTGGGTTTTCTCCGGGCAATCCAGTTTCCTCCCACATCCCAAAAGCATGCGTGGTAGGTTGATTGAGGACTCTAAATTGCCCGTAGGTGTGAATGTAAGTGTGAATGGTTGTTTGTTTCCATGTGCCCTGCGATTGGCTGGCGACTGCTTCAGGGTGTACCCCGCCTCCCGCCCGAAGATAACTGGGATAGGCTCCAGCAGCCCGCGACCCTAGTGAGGATAAGCGGGAAAGAAAATGGATGGATGGATGGATGGATGGACTTGATTAGCAAAGCCACACACCTGTCTATATAACACCTTACAGCTCACAGTGCATGCCAGAGCAAATGAGTATCATGAGGTCAAAGGACAGAGAGAGAATTGTGGCAAGGCACAGATCTGGCCAAGGTTCCCAAAAATTTCTGCTGCACTTAAGCTTCCAAAGCACACAGTGGCCTCCATAATCCTTAAATGGAAGACATTTGGGATTACCAGAACCCTTCCTAGAGCTGGCTGTCTGGCCAAACTGAGCAATCGGGGGAGAAGGTAAAGAAGAACCCAAAGATCACTGTGGCTGATCTTCAGATATGCAGTCGGGAAATGGGAGAAAGTTCTAGAAAGTCAACCATCACTGCAGCCCTCCACCAGTCGGGGCTTTATGGCAGAGTGGAAGCCTCTCCTCAGTGCAAAACACATGAAAGCACGCATGGAGTTTGCTAAAAAAAAAAAAAACATCTGAAGGACTCCAAGATGGTGAGAAATAAGAATCTCTGGTCTGATGAGACCAAGACAGAACATTTTGGCCTTAATTCTAAGTGGTATGTGTGGAGAAAACCAGGCACTGCTCATCACCTGTCCAATACAGTCCCAACAGTGAAGCATGGTGGGGATGTTTTTCAGCTGCAGGGACAGGACGACTGGTTGCAATTGAAGGAAAGATGCATGCGGCCAAGCACAGGAATATGCTGAACGAAAACCTTCTCCTTCACCTTCCAACAAGACAATGACCCAAAGCACACATCTAAAATAACAAAGGAGTGGCTGCAGAACAACTCCGTGACTGTTCTTGAATGGCGCAGCCAGAGCCCTGACTTAAACCCAATTAAGCATCTCTGGAGAGACCTGAAAATGGCTGTCATCAACATTCACCATCCAACCTGACAGAACTCAAGAGGATCTGCAAGGAGGAATGGCAGAGGATCCCCAAATCCAGGTGTGAAAAACTTGTTGCATCATTTCCAAAAAGACTCATGGCTGTATTAGCTCAAAAGGGTGCTTCTACTAAATAATGAGCAAAGGGTCTGAATACTTATGGCTGTGTGATATTTCAGTTTTTTAATAAATCTGCAAAAATTTTAACAATTCTGTTTTTTCTGTCAATATGGGGTGCTGTGTGTGCATTAATGAGGGAAAAAATGAACTTAAATGATTTTAGCAAATGGCTGCAATGCAACAAAAGTGAATAATTTTAGGAATATATATATATATCTTCTTTTCCTTTTGGCTTGTCCATTGATATGCTTGGACACATCACTCTGTGAACAGCCAGCTTCCTTAGAACTTTCGTGGCTTAGTCATCATATGGAACTTTAGTGTCATACTCATCCTAATGCAGCCCTATGGGGGGCACAAGTCAGTGCAAACTGTAGGCCGGTCCCAAGCCCGGATAAATGCAGAGGGTTGCGTCAGGAAGGGCATCCGGCTTAAAACCTTGCCAAACAAATATGAGCGTTCATCCAAAGAATTCCATACCGGATCGGTCGTGGCCCGGGTTAACAACGTCCGCCACCGGCGCCGTCAACCTGCAGGGCGCTGTTGGAAATTCAGCTACTGTGGGTCGAAGTCGAAGTCAAAGAAGAAGAAGAAGAAGAGGTGGAAAGCGGGTTCTTCGGCAGAAAGAGAAGAGGAAAACACAGAGCCTAGAACTGAATGTGGGGACTTTGAATGTTGGGACTATGACAGGAAAATCTCGGGAGTTGGTTGACATGATGATTAGGAGAAAGGTTGATATATTGTGTGTCCAGGAGACCAGGTGGAAAGGCAGTAAGGCTAGAAGTTTAGGGGGAGGGTTTAAATTATTTTACCATGGTGTAGATGGGAAGAGAAATGGAGTCGGGGTTATTTTAAAAGAAGAGTTGGCTAAGAATGTCTTGGAGGTGAAAAGAGTATCAGATCGAGTGATGAGGCTGAAATTTGAAATTGAGGGTGTTATGTGTAATGTGATTAGTGGCTATGCCCCACAGGTAGGATGTGACCTAGAGGTGAAAGAGAAATTCTGGAAGGAGCTAGATGATGTAGTTCTGAGCATCCCAGACAGAGAGAGAGTCGTAATTGGTGCAGATTGTAATGGACATGTTGGTGAAGGTAATAAGGTTGATGAAGAAGTGATGGGTAAGTACGGTATCCAGGAAAGGAACTTGGAGGGACAGATGGTGGTAGACTTTGCAACAAGGATGCAAATGGCTGTAGTGAACACTTTTTTCCAGAAGAGGCACGAACATAGGGTGACCTACAAGAGCGGAGGTAGAAGCACACAGGTGGATTACATCTTGTGCAGACGATGTAATCTGAAGGAGGTTACCAACTGTAAGGTAGTGGTAGGGGAGAGTGTGGCTAGACAGCATAGGATGGTGGTGTGTAAGATGACTCTGGTGGTGGGGAGGAAAATTAGGAAGACAAAGGCAGAGAAGAGAACCATGTGGTGGAAGCTGAGACAGGACGAGTGTTGTGCAGCTTTTCGGGAAGAGGTGATACAGGCTCTCGGTGGACGGGAAGAGCTTCCAGAAGACTGGACCACTGCAGCCAAGGTGATCAGAGAAGCAGGCAGGAGAGTACTTGGTGTATCTTCTGGCAGGAAAGGAGAGAAGGAGACTTGGTGGTGGAACCTCACAGTACAGGAAATCATACAACGAAAAAGGTTAGCTAAGAAGAAGTGGGACACCGAGAGGACCGAGGAGAGGCGAAAGGAATACATTGAGATGCGACACAAGGCAAAGGTAGAGGTGGCAAAGGCCAAACAAGAGGCATATGATGACATGTATGGCAGGTTGGACACTAAAGAAGGAGAAAATGATCTATACAGGCTGGCCAGACAGAGGGATAGAGATGGGAAGGATGTGCAGCAGGTTAGGGTGATTAAGGATAGAGATGGAAATATGTTGACTGGTGCCAGCAGTGTGCTAGGTAGATGGAAAGAATACTTCGAGGAGTTGATGAATGAGGAAAATGATAGAGAAGGGAGAGTAGAAGAGGCAAGTGTGGTGGACCAGGAAGTGGCAATGATTAGTAAGGGGGAAGTTAGAAAGGCATTAAAGAGAATGAAAAATGGAAAGGCAGTTGGTCCTGATGACATTCCTGTGGAGGTATGGAAGCATCTAGGAGAGGTGGCTGTGGAGTTTTTGACCAGCTTGTTCAATAGAATTCTAGTGCGTGAGAAGATGCCTGAGGAATGGAGGAAAAGTGTACTGGTGCCCATTTTTAAGAACAAAGGTGATGTGCAGAGCTGTGGCAACTATAGAGGAATAAAGTTGATGAGCCACACAATGAAATTATGGGAAAGAGTAGTGGAGGCTAGACTCAGGACAGAAGTGAGTATTTGCAAGCAACAGTATGGTTTCATGCCTAGAAAGAGTACCACAGATGCATTATTTGCCTTGAGGATGTTGATGGAAAAGTACAGAGAAGGTCAGAAGGAGCTACATTGTGTCTTTGTAGATCTAGAGAAAGCCTATGACAGAGTACCCAGAGAGGAACTGTGGTACTGCATGCGGAAGTCTGGAGTGGCAGAGAAGTATGTTAGAATAATACAGGACATGTATGAGGGCAGCAGAACAGCGGTGAGGTGTGCTGCCGGTGTGACAGAAGAATTTAAGGTGGACGTGGGACTGCATCAGGGATCAGCCCTGAGCCCCTTCCTTTTTGCAGTGGTGATGGATAGGCTGACAGATGAGGTTAGACTGGAATCCCCGTGGACCATGATGTTTGCAGATGACATTGTGATCTGCAGTGAAAGCAGGGAGCAGCTGGAGGAACAGTTAGAAAGATGGAGGCATGCACTGGAAAGAAGAGGAATGAAGATTAGCCGAAGTAAAACAGAATATATGTGCATGAATGAGAGGGGTGGTGGGGGAAGAATGAGGCTACAGGTAGAAGAGATGGCAAGGGTAGAGGACTTTAAATACTTGGGGTCAACCGTCCAGAGCAATGGTGAGTGTGGTCAGGAAGTGAAGAAACGGGTCCAAGCAGGTTGGAACGGGTGGAGGAAGGTGTCAGGTGTGTTATGTGACAGAAGAGTCTCTGCTAGGATGAAGGGCAAAGTTTATAAAACAGTGGTGAGGCCAGCCATGATGTATGGATTAGAGACAGTGGCACTGAAGAGAAAACAGGAAGCAGAGCTGGAGGTGGCGGAAATGAAGATGTTGAGGTTCGCTCTCGGAGTGACCAGGTTGGATAAAATTAGAAATGAGCTTATCAGAGGGACAGCCAAGGTTCGATGTTTTGGAGACAAAGTTAGAGAGAGCAGACTTCAATGGTTTGGACACGTCCAGAGGAGAGAGAGTGAGTATATTGGTAGAAGGATGATGAGGATGGAGCTGCCAGGCAAGAGAGCTAGAGGAAGACCAAAGAGAAGGTTGATGGATGTCGTGAGGGAAGACATGATGGCAGTTGGTGTTCGAGAGGAGGATGCAGGAGATAGGCTCTCATGGAAAAGGATGACGCGCTGTGGCGACCCCTAACGGGACAAGCCGAAAGGAAAAGAAGAAGAAGAAGAAGAGTGTCATACTCATCCTATGGAGGGTATCAATGATGGCCATTTTCTTCCGCTTATCCGAGGTCGGGTCACGGGGGCAATCGCTTTAGCATGGATGCCCAGACTTCCTTCTCCCCAGCCACTTCATCCAGCTCTTCTGGGGGTATCCTGAGGTGTTCCGAGGCCAGCCGGGAGACATAGTCTCTGGGACGTCCCCGGGGTCTCCTCCCGGTGGGACGTGGCCGGAACACCTCACCAGGAAGGTGCCCAGGAGGCATCCTAATCAGATACCCGAGCATCTGGCTCCTCTCAATGCGGAGGCGCAGCGACTCTACTTGAAGCACCTCCTAGATGACCGAGCTTCTCACCCTATCTCTAAGGGAGAGCCCGGACACCCTGCGGAGGAAACTCATTTCGGCCACTTGTATCCGGGATCAGAATCAGAATCAGAAACAGAATCATCTTTATTTGTATGTATGTCCAAAAAACACACAAGGAATTTGTCTCCGGTAGTCAATGACAAAGAACACTTTTGAGACATAAAGACATTGACAAAAAAAAAAGCAGTAAAGGATTGCTAGAGCGGCACGGTGGACGACTGGTTAGAGTGTCAGCCTCACAGTTCTGAGGACCCGGGTTCAATCACCGTGCCTGCGTGGGTTTTCTCCGGGCACTCCGGTTTCCTCCCACATCCCAAAAACATGCATTAATTGGAGACTCAAAATTGCCCGTAGGCATGACTGTGAGTGCGAATGGTTGTTTGTTTCTATGTGCCCTGTGATTGGCTGGCAACCAGTTCAGGGTGTAGCCCGCCTCCTGCCCGATGACAGCTGGGATAGGCTCCAGCATGCCCGCGACCCTAGTGAGGAGAAGCGGCTCAGAAAATGGATGGATGGATGGATTGCTAGTTATCTGGGAATGCCGGTACATTTTTTTTTTTTTTGACAATTGTGCAAAAAGATGCAGAGTCCTCTAGCACTTAGAGCAGTTCGAATGACTAATATTGCAAAAGTCCGGTGCAATGACCATTGTGCAAAGGGCGGCGAGACTTCAAGGAATATATGCGGTTTAAAGTGACGAGTAGTGCGATAATCTGGGACAATGTTGCTTGTGCAAATGTTGCAGATACTTCTCAATCAGTGTGCAAATGGAGCACAATGGAGTATTGGTCAACAACAGATATGCAAATAGTGCAGCGTGGCGAGACAACTACAGTGAGTGCACGAGTAATGTATAATTGGCCCCACAGAAATGTGACATGAAAACAAGTAAGTAACTCGGGGAAAAAAATTTAGCGGATTTGTGAAAGTTGGTGAAAGAAAGTCCGGAGTAGCCTCCTTGATGGTTAGCAAATCTCCCCTTGTGTAAGTGAGTCGTGTAATGTCTCCAAAGACGAACGAAAAACACAAAAACAAAAACAATACTAGAGAGCGCGTTACCGAGGCGACCACACTGATAGGCGCCATCTTGTCACTCTTGTGACAAGAGTCTTGGATCTTGTTCTTTCGGATCTGACCAACAGCTCGTGACCATAGGTGAGGGTAGGAACGTAGATCGACCGGTAAATCAAGAGCTTCGCCTTTCAGCTTAGCTCCTTCTTTACATCGGACCGATAAAAAGTCTGCAACACTGATTCTCCCAAAAGTTCAGACAACCTCTATGTCTATTAAGAAAAGGTACATAAATGAGAGTACCGCCACTAAGTTCAGGGAGACCACAGCTGTGCCACAAACTGTGAATGCTGAGACAGTTGATGAACTTTTGGATAGTTGCACCTGGAAAATCTCAAATGTCATGAATGCTGTCGCTCCTATTAAAACTAAGACAATCTTGAGGTGACATAGAACACCGTAGAGGAGCACAATGATGGTAAAGACCTCAAAATCAAAGTGTAGGAAAGCGAGAGCTTCGCCTTTCGGCTTAGCTCCTTCTTCACCACAACGGATCAATACAAAGTCCGCATCACTGCAGACGCTGCACCGATCCGCCTGTCGATCTCCCGTTCCATTCTTCCCTCACTCGTGAACAAGACCCCAAGATACTTGAACTCCTCCACTTGGGGCAGGATATTATCCCTGAACTGGAAAGGGAATGCCACAAATGTTCCGACTGAGGACCATGGTATCAGATTTGGAGGTGCTCATTTTCATCCCAGCCGCTTCACACACAGCTGCGAATGAGAGTTGGAGGTCATGGCTTGATGAAGCCAACAGAACCACATCATCTGCAAAAAGCAGAGATGCAATACTAAGGCCACAAAACAGGACCCCCTCTACGAAATTCT
Source organism: Phyllopteryx taeniolatus (assembly GCF_024500385.1). Classification (NCBI taxonomy): domain Eukaryota; kingdom Metazoa; phylum Chordata; class Actinopteri; order Syngnathiformes; family Syngnathidae; genus Phyllopteryx; species Phyllopteryx taeniolatus. The sequence goes on from NC_084516.1 coordinate 23,695,952, forward strand.
GCCCAAAAAAGCAATGAACAAAATCGATAACAAAGGGCAGCCTTGATGGAGTCCAACCCTCACCGGAAACGAGTCCGACTTACTGCCGGCAAGGCGGCCCAAACTCTGACACTGGTCATACAGGGCCCAAACAGCCCATATCAAGAGGTTCGGTACCCCATATTCCCGAAGCGCCCCCTACAAGAATCCCCGAGGGACACGGTCGAAGGCCTTCTCCAAATCCACAAACCAAATGTAGACTGGTTGGGCAAACTCCCATGCACCATCGAGGATCCTGCTGAGGGTGTAGAGCTGGTCCACTGGTCAATGGCCAGGACGAAAACCACACTACTCCTCCTGAATCTGAGATTCGACTTCCCGGCAGACGCTCCTCTCCAGCACCCTGAATAGACCTTACCAGGGAGGTTGAGGAGTGTGATCCCCCTTTAGTTTTAGTTTAGATTTCCATGCGATGTTGCAGAGGTGTGTCAATCACGACAGCCCCACAAAATCCAGAGCCTTTAGGAACTCCAAGGCAAATCTCCTCCACCCCTGGGGCCTTCCCACCAAGAAGCTTCTTAACCACCTCGGTGACCTCAACCCCAGAAATAGGAGAGCCCGCCTCAGAGAACCCAGACTCTGCTTCCTCATGGAAAGGTGTGTCAGTGAAAATGATGAGGTGGTCTTCGACGTATTCTCCCCACCGACTCACTACGTCCCGAGTCGAGGTCAGCAGCACCCCATCCCCACTATACACAGTGTTGATGGTGCACTGCTTCCCCCTCCTGAGACGCCGGATGGTGGACCAGAATTTCCTCTAAGCCGTCCGGAAGTCTGTCTTTCTCCATGGCCTCACCGAATGCCTGAAGCAAAAAACTTGGGCTTGCGAACCGTATTGTATTGAAAGTATTCGAACATATCTCAAGCTCTTCTTGAATGGACAGCCCACTCCCGAGCATCGGTGACGACACCATGCTTCTTTTTCTTCTTTATTTTCCCCCAACACAATAAAATACATTGGCGCTATCCATTGATGTTCTCGTCGCCATGGTAACAGGTGTATCTGGTCGCATTGACCAGTGACACATTTTCTGGTTCCACCTCTCCGACAAGTGTTTGATTTATATAAAGATAAAGCCCAGTGTTCGTAAAAGACGGGATACGGTGGTATCGGAATACATGTCGTGTAGTGTTGCCACTGTCTGACCGAGACACGGCAAGATTGTATGGCAGTAGTCTGACATAGTGCAATCGTCTCCTGAGACACCGCATGGTGGACCAGAATTTCCTTGAAGCCCTCCGGAAGACTTTCTCCATGGCATCACCAAACTCCTCTTTTTGGTTCAGCGACTGCCAAAATTGCACTCCATTTGGCCAGGTGGTACTCATCAGCTTCCTCAGGAGCTCCACAGACCAAAAAGGCTCAATAGGACTCCTTCTACAGCTTGACGGCATCCTTCACCGCTGGTGTCTACCAACGGGTTCGGGGATTGCTGCCAGCTTATAGCCACAGCTCCGGTCGGCCACGTCAGCAAAGGAGACATGGAACATGTCGGAAGTAGGAGTTGGGGTTTTTGTCTTCCCCCTGTTTCACACACAACTGCTCCTGAGAGCATCTTCACCACCTGTGCCTCGTTCACCCTAATTACCCCTTGCATTTAACCTTGTGTCTCATTCACTCTCGTCGCCAGTTCGTTGTACCTTGTCGTCGCGTTCCAGCATTCCTTGTTTCCATGTCACAGACTCACAGTAAGACTTGACCCTGTTCCGATTATCGACCTCGCCTTTTTGCCTCATGTTTTTGGATACTGTTGCCTTTTTTGGATTGCCTTCCTGTGTACCGACCTATGCCCGTATATTAAACCTCTCTTTTTTTAAACTGTCCATTTGTTTTGGAGTCGTGCATTTTTGGGTCCTATTCTCTGTTCCCTTCATGACAGAACGAACTGGCCATAACATGGACCAAGCAGACTCAGACCCGGTGCGCAAAGCCCTTCAAGCGCAGGGTCAATGCCTCTCGAAGCAGGATGAGCAGCTGCCCTCCACCTTCATCTAGAGGGAGTGTCAAGGCATCAAGACAATATGTTGAGACAGGTGGCCTCGCAGTTTGAACTTCTTATGAAAATGATTCAAGAGAAGGAACCAGTTGGCACAACACCCGATACCGCCACGGTACCAACATTTCCATGTGAATCAGTCACATTAACATTTCCTGATTCTCACTCGGAACGCATTAGTTTTCATGTTTTTGATGCCATGAATCATGACCTTATTTTAGGGAACCCATGGTTGAAATTACATAACCCCCACATTGACTGGTCCTCTGGGCAGGTTATGTCATGGGGCAGCAATTGCGCCCGGAACTGTTTCAAGCCGCCATGTGATGTTCAGGGCTATGGTTCTAACGACAATCCACAGACCCCATTTGGGGATCCTGATTTATCTCAAGTGCCCACCTGTTACCAGGATATTAAAGACGTTTTTTCCAAGTCAAAGGCCAAAATCCCTTCCACCCCACGGACTTTATGACTGTGCTGTTGACTTGCTGCCTGGAACCACATCCCCACGAGGGAGGTTGTTCTCTCTTTCAGGGCCGGAACACAAGGCCATGAAGGAGTACATGGAAGAATCACTTTCAGCCGGGATCATTCGCCCATCTTCATCCCCTGCGGGAGCTGGATTTTTCTTTGTGGACAAAAAGGACAAGACCCTGCGACCCTGTATCGATTACAGGGGTCTCAACGAGATAACTGTAAAAAACAGGTACCCTCTTCCTCTCATCTCCACCGCCTTTGAGTTCCTGGAGGGAGCCAAGATTTTCACGAAACTGGACTTAAGAAATGCGTATCATCTAGTCAGGATAAGGGAGGGGGATAAATGGAAAACAGCATTCAACACACCAACGGGACATGATGAGTATTTGGTAATGCCTTTTGGACTTACTAATGCTCCAGCTGTTTTCCAAAACCTTGTCAATGATGTCCTGCGTGAGATGTTGAATGTTTATGTTTTTGTCTATTTGGACGACATTTTGATATTCTCCCCGGATGAGGAGACTCACAATATTCATGTCCGCTCTCTATTGCAGTGGTTACTGCAGAATCAACTATATGTCAAGGGTGAGAAATGTGAGTTCCACAAGGCGTCCGTTTCTTTTCTGGGTTTCGTCCTGGCTCAAGGTGAAGTCAAAATGGACCCTTGCAAAGTCGATGCCGTTATTAATTGGCCTACTCCCATGTCACGTAAATTTTGTACAAAGGTTCTTAGGGTTCGCAAACTTCTACAGAAAATTCATCAGAAATTTCAGTTCTATAGCCTCTCCTTTGCATGATCTTACCTCGCCACACAGACCTTTTGGAACCCGCTTTGTCAGGCAGCTTTTCAGAAACTTAAATCGAGCTTTACCTCCGCTCCCATCCTTACTTTGCCAGATCTCAAACAGTAGTTTGTGGTAGAAGTCGATGCGTCTGATGCCGGAATAGGAGCAGTGCTCTCCCAGAAATCTCTCACGGATGATAAATTACATCTTTGTGCTTTTCTCTCCAAAAAACTGACTCCAGCTGAGAGAAATTATGACATTGGTGACCTTGAATTGCTGGCAGTCAAGGTGGCTTTGATGGAGTGGAGACACTGGCTAGAGGGGGCACAGACTCCATTGTTAGTATGGACAGATCACAAGACAGATCTGCGAAAATAATTCTTTGTCAAACCCTAAGACTATTTTGCCCAAGTCATGTTTCATTTCCGCTTTTGTTTGGGACGTTGAAACTGCGATTAAAGAGGCTCTGAAATACACTCTCAGCCCTGAAGATTGCCCTGAAAACAGGCTTCATGTGGTTCCGACCTTAAGGGGAAGAGTCATCCACTGGGCTCACACGAACCGTACTGTATGTCACCCAGGCATTGCCAAAACGCAATCAGTGGTCGAACAGCGCTTTTGGTGGCCTAATGTTAGGAGGGATGTTAGCGATTACGTCAATGCTTGCCAGGTATGTGCTGCTAACAAGCCCTCTCGTCAACGTCCTTCTGGGGAGTTGCGACCCCTGCCAATACCACAATGTCCTTGGTCATACATTTCCGTAGACTTTGTGACAGGATTACCGGGCTCTAAAGGGTTAGGGTTACCATTCTCACAGTTGTTGACAGGTTCTCTATGATGGCACACTTCATTGCACTTCCGAAACTCCCCTCAGCTAAAGACACTGCCAAGTTGATGATTAATCAGGTATTCAAGTTCCATGGTTTCCCCAAGAATGTGGTGTCTTATAGGGGTCCCCAATTCATTTCGCAATTTTGCAATCTCAGAGGTGCTACCGTCAGTCTGTCAACTGGGTTTCACCCTGAAACCAACGGCCAAACCGAGAGGCTGAACCAGGACCTGGACACTGGGCTCCGATGCCTCGCTTCTCAGGAGCCGCGATCCTGGTCTCAGAAACTGGTTTGGGTCGAATTCTCTCACAATTCCCTCCCCTCTGCATCCACTGGTCTATCGCCTTTTCACGTTGTGCAACAAACAACAGTCAGGACCCGTCCCCCCACCCGAAGGCGGAGGGAGGCTACCCTCTCGTCCACCAGGGTGAACCCCAATGTACAGGCACCGAGCCGGGGGGGAATAAGTATACCCACACCTGCTCGGCGCCTCTCAGCGTGGGCAACTCCAGAATGGAAGAGAGTCCAACCCCTCTCAAGAGGACTGGTACCAGAGCCCAAGCCGTGTGTGGAGGCGAGCCAGATTATATCCAATCGGAACTTCTCAACCTCACACACCAGCTCAGGCTTCTTCCCTCCCAGAGAGGTGACATTCCACGTCCCAAGAGCCAGCTTCTGTAGCCGGGGATCAGATCGCAAAGGTCCCTGCCTTCGGCCACCGCCCAGCTCACACTGCACCCAACCCCTATGGCCCCTCCCACAGGTGGTGGAAGGGGGACCCATGTTACCCTTTTGGGCTGTGCCCGGCCGGGCCCTATGGGAGCAGGCCCGGCCACCAGGCGCTCGCCTTCGAGCCCCACCTCGAGGCCTGGTTCCAGAAGGGGACCACAGTGACCTGTGACCAGGCAAGGGAAACCTAAATCCATTTATAATATTCATCATAGGGGTCTTTTGCCGTGCTTTGTCTGGTCCCTCACCTAGGACCTGTTTGCGATGGGTGACCCTACCAGGGACGTGAAGCCACAGACAATTTAGCTCCTAGTATCATTGGGACACACAAACCCCTCCACCACGATAACGTGACGGCTCCAGGAGGGGAGCTTAGGTTTTACAATGACAGAGTCAAGGCGATGAATAATGTTTTTACAAAAGAACATCCGATTTGGGGATTGAAAATTCATGAGGGAATATCTCCCTCCAAAATGTCCATAGGATGGATTTGGTCTCCCCTGCCCCGTTTTTTATGTGGACTCCTTTTTTTGGCGTTATGTCACCATTATAAATGAATGATATGCCACCATTATAAAATGGCTGTATGAAAAAGATAGAACACTTCCTTAACTGTCGGTCAACTGATAAAGTGTTTAAAGCAAGCATGATTAAGTTCATGACCTTCACTATCACACCTGAAAACAAACAACTGTCCTTGCAGCCATTTTCTACAAGTATATCAAGTATGTTGTCAATAAGGTGGTGGACACACCACACGAGAGGTGGACACACTAGTCGCTAGCCAATCGCAAACCCAGACAGAGAGACAGAGATAGACAGACGGACAGACAGACAGACACCCATAAAGACAGATAGACAGAGAAAGACTGAGAAATAGACACACACAGAGACAAATAGAAAAGTTGACAGATAGAGATAGACACAGACAGACAGACAAATAGACAGACAGAGAAGACAGACTGACAGACAGACAAGATGAAGAGACAAATAGATAAGAGCTGCGTCAATATTGAAATATGTCAATCACTGTATAGCTTCAATTATTGATGTTTTAGATTCAAATGAGGAAATAATTGTTACTTTGATGGAATGCACTCATTTATTTCAGAGTAGTCTGTTGTGTTTAGTTGATATCCATAAGGGGAGCTGTTCCCCTTTTGCTGGGTCACAATGATTTTTTGACCCATATCTATTTTGGGGAGATTGGACTCCCTCCAAAGAATCACTTTTGCCTCAGTTCCATCCTGAAAGATTAAAAAGTTTCAATGAGTATTGCCTGCTGAAATGTAGATCTAGCCAACAATAGTTAAGATTAGATTTAAAGTGCTCCAAAGTGCCAAAAAAATGTCTTGTAAATTAGACACACCACAAAAAAGAGTAATGTTAACAAGCCAGATGATGAATGAATAGATAAAAAAATCGCAAAGTATGTGAAATCAGGCTTCAAAATGGTCAAGAAATGAGACACTGTGGACTGGGTGGTCTGAAAATCCTGCCTCCAGTTACCAATCAAAAACTTTTTCTATCATGAATTCTCTGGCCCTCGGCCTGGAGTGCCAGAGAGAAGCAATACACAGCACACGTTATTACGGGCTGCAGAGAGTCATTCTGCCCCTTTGATTCAGTTGAAATTCAGCAGACGGTAGTTGACAGATGGCGACTTGTCAGCCACAATGGGTTGCGAGGAAGAGGGGGCGGGAATCATCCGTGGTGTGCACTATGGTGTGGGCCTGCAGCAGGCAAGGTGCAGCCCCTCCTCCTCACCCACAATGTGAGTGGCTGATCAGAATCAGAATCAGAATCAGAATCAGAATCAGAATCAGAATCAGAATCAGAATCAGAATTATCTTTATCTGCCAAGTATGTCCAAAAAACACACAAGGAATTTGTCCCCGGTAGTTGGAGCCCCTCTAGTACAACAACAGACAGTCAATTGACAGAGAACACTTTTGAGACATAAAGACATTGACAAAACCAGTCATTGAGCAATAAAGGGTTGCTGTTGGATGTTCGCCATGTATTCTAACCGCGGGGTGGCGGATCCTGTGCAGCTCGCTGCTGACTTGCAACAATGCCCATGCGGCATGCAGTAATGTTAGCCCAAAGAACACCAAACACACTGCACATTAAGGTTGATGTACTCTATACTGGTAAAACTGGCTTCATTATGAATGAGGAAGTGGCAATTCCGCCAAATTTCCACTGGATGGAATAGGGTGCTAGGTGTTTCTATAGCGGGGGACAGAAAGTATACGCTCTTGACATCACGAGGATAGTTTTTATCCCCGCCCACAAAATCAGAACAGTGTAGAAGGTGAAAAAGAGTCTTCAGCTATACCTCAACAATTCAGTACTATATTGCTCTCAGTCTTTGCAAGTTTTCAGCAGTTAAAAATTATTTTAAATGGAAACAAAACAAGGACTTATGTTTTGGGGCAATTTAAGTTATTTTTTTTGTACCGTATGTGAAGTGGCAACAATGTTAGAAAGGTATTTCATTACTTTAAAAGAAATGTCCGTGTTAAATTCCCATGGGCTCACCACCTGTGGGAGGGGGCATATGGGTCGGGTGCAGTGTGAGCTAGGCGGTGGCGAAAGGCAGGTACCTTGGCAGTCTGATCCCCGGCTACAGAAGCTGGCTCTCAGGACGTGGAACGTCACCTCTCTGGCAGGGAAGGACCCTGAGTTGGTGTGTGAGGTCGAGAAGTTCCGACTAGACATAGTCGGGCTCCACTCCACACACAGCTTGGGATCTGGTACCAGTCCTCTCTCAAGAGTGGTTGGACACTCTTCCACTCTGGAGTTGCTTACGGTGAGAGGCGCCGAGCAGCTGTGGGTGTACTTATTGCCCCCCCGGCTCGGCGCCTGTACATTGGGGTTCACCCTGGAGGATGAAAGGGTAGCCTTCCTATGCCTCCAGGTGGGGGACAGGTCCTGATTGTTGCTTGTGACTATCCACCAAACAGCAGTTCAAAGTACCCACCATTTTTTGAGTCCTTGGAGGGGGTGCTGGAGAGCGCTCCATCATTCTGCTGGGGGTCTTCAATGCTCACATGGGCAGTGACAGTGAGACCTGGAATGGCGTGATTGGGAGGAACGGCTCCCCCCGATCAGAGTTCTGTTAATGGACTTCTGCGCTCATCAAGGATTGTCCATAACGAACGCCACGTTCAAGGATAAGGGTGTCCGTATGTGCACTTGGCCCAAGGACACCCTAGGCTGCAGTTCGATGATTGACTTTGTGGTCGTGGGAAATCAAGTTGGTTAGAGATTGTGTGATCTCCGCAGACAAAAACATGACCGCGTCTCTTGCATAGACCCGGAAAAAGCAGCTACTACAAGACAAAGTTTCTGTTTTCACAGTCTTTTTCCTTTTTCAGTGGCAGTTTTTCGCTACGTTCTTTTCTCTTTTCCTTCACCAGTTTAGCTAACAGGGGTAACTCACAGTGAGCCATTTGAGATTCTCACCGCTACATAAACCCCAACTCATCTGTCATGGGGAATCCCAGTTTCATCGCTGAGCAGCCGCTGAAGAGAAAAAAAGGCAGATTCGTCTACTTCGACAGGATTTACTTGACTCGACACAGACACAGGCTAGTGTCCTCTCAATCGACAAAAAATTGGCAATTACACTCGACTTGCGTCGCCAAACTCAAAAACAGCTTGAGTTCACACAGCAACAGGTCAAGGGGCTAAGATTAGATAATGCACACATGTCAACGTCAGCGTAATTGTAAACTCTGATTGGAATACAAAATTATGAAAGAAACCACGCTGGACATTCAATTATGAAGCACCCGCGACAATCTCATTTTCTCGGGCATTCCAGAAGGGAGGCCCTCGTCCAGGAAACCGACCACGTCTCATCATTGCAAAGTTTGAACACAAAATCAAAAGGTCATGAGGTCAAAGGGACTTAGTTTGGAACGAATTACCAGTTTCCCAAGAGTATCAACAAGAGGCGTAAAAAATTTTACCCATTGATGAAGAACCCCCATGAGAAAGGCAAATGAGGGTGGCTGGTTGTCGACAAGCTCTGCATCGATGATCAACTGTTTCATGATGCCAATGTCACGCCGTGGCTCTTCTCGATAAGTACTTCTGATCTGTTGTCGTAATTAATTGTCAAAAGCTTACTGTATTTTGTTTCATTCTTTCCATTTTTGCTGAGACAAACAAAAGCACGGAATCACGCATGCCACCAGCATAAATTCTCATTCCTTTCTGTCAGTTTTCCTGCTCTGCTTGTTCACACACGATTAACACACAATTCTCACAAAACTGTTCACGACAAACAACTACCACACCATATTATCGCCTTATCACTGTTTGTTTTCTATGTTCTATGTTTGCTTGCTACCTTTCTATGTACCCTGGCTTTGCTGTAAAATATCCTTATCACGCTCTTTAAATAACATTTATAAACACAATACTGTAAAATTTCCTGCAAACTGTCAAAAAAAAGAACAACAAAGAATACATAATGCCAAATCTATCTGAAATTACTATACATGCAACCATTATATGTCACACTTAAATTTTGTGTCATGGAATGTCAATGGCTTTCGATCACAGGCAAAGAGAATTAAGATTATGGATGATGGACATTTTTCAGAACAGTCAAGGAGATTAACGATAAAGGTCAAATAAGTAGCCATATGAACATAGCTTCAATGAAATTACTACTAGAGTCAGGCAAAGACCCCACTCACCCGGCTAATTATATATCAAGATTATCTCGAAAACCCTTGCAGCGAGACTTGAAGAAGACTCCTGTTGATGATAGACTATGACCAGACAGGTTTCATTAGAGGTAGAAGTTTCACAAATAATATCAGATGTCTATTAAATTTAATAGGCATGTCACAGCGTAAAAATCTAAGCAAAGAAAACTTATTTATATGGCGCATTTCATCCACAAGGTAACGCAATATGCTCTACATAATTAAAAGCTTTTAAAAACAGAAAAAAAACATCTTAAGAATATTTAAAACATTTAGGAAAAAAGGTACAATTAAATCAGCGTAAAGTTAGAATTGGAGTAATATGCTCTGACCTCTTTGTTCTGATCAGAACCCGAGCTGCAGCATTCTGAATGAGCTGCAGCTGTTTAATGCTCTTTTGGGGGAGTCCACTCAGAAGACCATTACAATAATCAAGTCTACTTGAGATAAAAGCATGGATGAGATTCTCTTGGTCCCCTCCTTGAGCCGTCACCTTATCGTGGTGGAGGGGTTTGTGTGTCCCAATGATCCTAGGATCTAAGTTGTCTGGGGCTTTATGCCCCTGGCAGGGTCACCCATGGCAAATAGGTTCTAGGTGAGGGACTAGACAAAGCACGGCTCAAAGACCCCTTATGAAGAAGACAAATTATGGACTCAGGTTTCCCTTGCCTGGACGTGGGTCACCGGGGCCCCCCTCTGGAGCCAGGCCTGGAGTTGGGGCTCAAAGGAGAGCGCCTGGTGGCCGGGCCTGCACCCATGGCCGGGCACAGCCCGAAAGGGTAACATGGGTCCCCCTTCCCATGGGCTCACCACCTGTGGGAGGGGCCATAGGGGTCGGGTGCAGTGCGAGATGGGCAGTGGCCGAAGGCGGGGACCTTGGCGATCCGATCCCCGGCTACAGAAGCTGGCTCTAAGGACGTGGAATGTCACCTCTCTGGCAGGGAAGAGAGGTGACATTCCACGTCACTGGTGTGTGAAGTCGAGAAGTTCCGACTCGATATAGTCGGACTCGCCTCCACGCACAGCTTGGGCTCTGGTACCAGTCCTCTCAAGAGGGGTTGGACTCTCTTGCACTCTGGAGTTGCCCACAGTGAGAGGCGGCGAGCAGGTGTGGGTATACTTATTGCTCCCTGGCTCGGCGCCTGTACGTTGGGGTTCACCCCGGTAGACGAGAGGGTAACCTCCCTCCGCCTTAGGGTGGGGGGACAGGTCCTGACTGTTGTTTGTGCCTATGCACCAAACACCAGTTCAGAGTACCCACCCTTTTTGGAGTCCTTGGAGGGGGTGCTGGAGAGTGCTCCCGCTGGGGACGCCATCGTTCTGCTGGGGGACTTCAATGCTCACGTGGGCAATGACAGTGAGACCTGGAAGGGCGTGATTGGGAGGAACGGCCCCCCCGATCAGAACCCGAATGGTGTTCTGTTATTGGACTTCTGTGCTCGTCACGGATTGTCCATAACGAACACCATGTTCAAGCATAAGGGTGTCCACACGTGCACTTGGTACCAGGACAACCTAGGTCGCAGTTCGATGATCGGCTTTGTCTTCGTGTCATCGGACTTGCGGCCGCATGTCTTGGACACTCGGGTAAAGAGAGGGGCGGAGCTATCAACTGAGCACCACCTGGTGGTGAGTTGGCTCCGATGGTGGGGAAAGATGCCAGTCCGACTGGAGCTGTGGCCGTAAGGTGGTTGGTGCCTGTCGTGGCGGCAATCCCCGAACCCGTTGGTGGACATCAATGATGAGGGATGCCGTCAAGCTGAAGAAGGAGTCCTATCAGGCCTTTTTGGCCTGTGGGACTCCTGAGGCAGCTGATGGGTACCGGCTGGCCAAGCGGAATGCCTCTTTGGTGGTCGTTGAAGCAAAAACTCGGGCATGGGAGGAGTTCGGTGAGTCCATGGAGAAAGACTTCCTGACAGCTTCCAGGAAATTCTGGTCCACCATCCGACGTCTCAGGAGGGGAAAGCAGTGCACCATCAACACTGTGTATAGTGGGGATGGGGCGCTGCTGACCTCGACTCGGGACGTGGTGAGCCGGTGGGGAGAATACTTCGAAGACCTCCTCAATTCCACCGACATGCCTTCCCATGAGGGAGCAAAGTCTGGGTTCTCTGAGGCGGGCTCTCCTTTCGCCGGGGTTGAGGTCACCGAGGTGGTTAAAAAGCTCCTCGGTGGCAACGCCCCAGGGGTGGATGAGATTCGCCCGGAGTTCCTCAAGGCTCTGGATGTTGTAGGCCTGTCCTGGTTGACACGCCTCTGCAACATCGCGTGGACATCGGGGACAGTGCCTCTGGAATTGCAGACTGGGGTGGTGGTCCCCCTTTTTAAGAAGGGGGACCGGAGGGTGTGTTCCAACTACAGGGGGATCACACTCCTCAGCCTCCCTGGTAAGGTCTATTCAGAGGTGCTGGAGAGGAGGGTCCGTCGGGAAGTTAAATCACAGATTCAGGAGGAGCAGTGTGGTTTTCGTCCTGGCCGTGGAACAGTGGACCAGCTCTACACCCTTGGCAGGGTCCTCGAGGATGCATGGGAGTTCGCCCAACCAGTCTACATGTGTTTTGTGGACTTGGAGAAGGCGTTCGACCGTGTCCCTCGGGTGGTCCTGTGGGGGGTGCTTCGGGAGTATGGGGTACCGAACCCCCTGATACGGGCTGTTCGGTCACTGTACGACCGGAGTCAGAGTTTGGTCGGCATATCCGGCAGTAAGTCGGACTCGTTTCCGGTGAGGGCTGGACTCCGCCAAGGCTGCCCTTTGTCACCGATTCTGTTCATAACTTTTATGGACAGAATTTCTAGGCGCAGCCGAGGCGTAGAGTGGGTCCGGTATTGTGGCCTCAGTATTGCATCTCTGCTTTTTGCAGATGATGTGGTTCTGTTGGCTTCATCAAGCCGTGACCTCCAACTCTCATTGGAGCAGTTCGAGTGTGAAGCGGCTGGGATGAGAATCAGCACCTCCAAATCTGAGACCATGGTCCTCAGTCGGAAAAGGGTGGCATGCCCTCTCCGGGTCGGGGATGAGAGCCTGCCCCAAGTGGAGGAGTTCAAGTATCTTGGGGTCTTGTTCACGAGTGAGGGAAGAATGGAACGGGAGATCGACAGGCGGATCGGCGCAGCGTCTGCAGTGATGCGGACTTTGTATTGATCCGTTGTGTTGAAGAAGGAGCTAAGCCGAAAGGCGAAGCTCTCGCTTTCCTGATTTTGAGGTCTTTACCATCATTGTGCTCCTCTACGGTGTTCTATGTAAACTCAAGATTGTCTTAGTTTTAATAGGAGCGACAGCATTCATGACATTTGAGATTTTCCAGGTGAAACTATCCAAAAGTTCATCAACTGTCTCAGCATTCACAGAGTTGTGGCACAGCTGTGGTCTCCATGAACTTAGTGGCGGTACTCTCATTTATGTACCTTTTCTTAATAAACATAGAGGTTGTCTGAACTTTTGGGAGAATCTGTAATACAAAGAATACACAAAAATGGTCAGAAATAGCCATATCCTTAATGTCAACTGATATAAATTCGACATCCTTAGAGATGACCAGGTCTAAGGTGTGACCTTGAGTGTGAGTTGGACTCTGAATATGTTGCGAGAGGTCAAATGTGTCCAGTATAGCAGAGAATTCTTTAGATTTTTTTTCCATGTCATCGTCAACATGAATGTTAGTCTCCCGTTACGACAAAATAGCTATAGTCAGTACAAATAACTGACAGCAGTTCTGAGAAATCCTCCATAAATTTTCTATGACATCTTGGAGGTCTAGCAATTATTAAAACAATAACCTTTGGCTCACCTTTAACTAAAAAACAGAGATATTCAAAAGCACTACAATCACCCAGTATAATTTCTTTACACTGAAATAATGATTTAAAAATAACAGCAATAACGCCACCTTTTTTCACTATTCCTCCTGCGCTTTTTGTCCTTCAGCTGTGTCAACCAGGCCAATGTTTTCCTTTCGGGCCACTGAATGACGTACACAGTAAAAAAATGTGGGCAGCAAGTCACTTAACCCCTTGTCTATTGAGACAGAAACCGTTTGTGCTCCCAAAAAATGTAGAAATTGTCAATGAAACACATGGATAATGCAGTACACACTTCTTTGAGCCACTTACTTAATTGACTGAGCCTACTGAAACGTTCATCTCCTCAGCATCCAAACATTACACTTTTGTTAGGAGATCAATTAAATTTGGCTTCAGTACCTCTGATTGCTGCTTGACAACATCTAGGGCTCTGTGTGTATAATGACAGCTTTCATAGCTGGGTGCTCATTAGCGATCTCCAGGATATCAGACACCATGTCATTGGTAAAACACAATACTTTGGTGTTTTTCTCACTGCAAAAGGTTTCACATCTTTGACAGCTCCATCTATTAACGTTTGGGGAGCCATTTGTTTCTTGTATGATTTAGTTTCATACCTTTCAATGGTGGTGGGGGATGAGCAATCTTGGCCATGTCTTGTAAAATTGGCTCAAACCTATTTGTAAGTCTGGTCTCAATGTTTTGCATCGACTCGCGTCCACTTTTCTTGCCCTTCGCTGTAGCCACGGCCACACTCTCGGGGTTGAAGAAGCATGCAACGCAAATCTCATCTGACTTAGACTCTCCATCTAATATTTGCACGCTATGCACCAAAAGACCCCAGACACCTAATTTCATGCTATATGGGATTGCACACCAATTCAATGCTTTTGGAATTCGGTTATGCAGAAACTCATATATTTTGAACAGCAGCATTCCCCTTTCCCCAAGATTGTCCATACTTGGCGTCTTAAGCATAATCAACCTCCCAAATAAATATTCACAATAAATACTCGTTGCATTAGCTACTGCTCAGAAAATACATTTTGTTAAATAATCTATTAACATTAATCACTGGCTAAAACTCATCATAGAATATATTGCGTGAGAAGAAATATCATCTATCCATCCATCCATTTTCAACACCGCTTATCCTGGTTAGGGTCACGGGACGCTGGAGCCTATCCCACCTGACTTCAGGCGAAAGGCGGACTACACCCTGAACTGGTTGCCAGTCAGTCGCAGGGCACATATAGACACAGACAACCATTCGAACTCACATTCACATCGTCACTGAGTGGGAACTGAACCCACGCTGCCTGCACCAAAGTCAGGCGAGTGTACCACTACACCATCAGTGACTAAGAAATATCAGCGGAACGGAAAAATTAATTATATAATTACACAGATAGCTGGTCACCCTTCTTCAACATGCTCAATCTACCTCTGCCTGGGTAGAGTGCCATCTGACTATATCGTAAATGTAAAAAGTAAACCTTCGACTTCTGTAATTTTTGTTGTCGAGGTTGTTGTTGTTTAATTATTTTTTTTTATTTACTGTACTTAATTACTTTTTCCCCCTCAGACTTTAGACTGATGTGCACGATGAAAGGACACATGCATGTCGTGGGGGTCTTCTCTTCTTGACCCTGTGCTTGCGGTCCCGGCATCTGTGGGGGCGGGACTTTCTTTACTGCTTCCCCATTTTGGGGTGGGGGGCGGATCACTGGGCGAATCTCCCGGTGGGCATTCGTGGTGGACTCGCCCATGTTCCGCAGGTGCTGGAGCAGTGCCAGCTGGTGCCCACCTTAGTCCCCCGTTCCAGCTGCTGGTGGGGGGTGGTGGTCCCCCCCCGTCGCTCCTCGGGCCTGCTTCCTCTTCTCTTCCTCCGTTCTTTGCGTTCCAATGCCACCTCTTTTCATGGGGGGCGGGGGGTCCCGTGTGGCCTGTGGGGCCTGCTGTGGGCTTTTCACCTCCCATACTCTGGGGCGAGTCGTGGGTGCTGGCTGGAATGTGGGGGGATTCCCAGTGTCGGAGCTGCTGGGCAGGGTGTGGCGCTCCTCTCTGTCTGTGGTTGTCCTGCCTAATTGGCCCGACCTGCAGGAGCCATGCCTCTTAATCACTCACTCAGCACACTCTTACACAATTCACTGTAAATATTTGTTTCTTTTTTTTCACCAGTCACATCCGGGCACATACACATTCACATTAATGCACCACCCCACTCAGGGGGCACTGATACACAAGGTAGGCCCAATGACTGCCAGTCAGGGACGTGGCAGTCATATTCACGAGGGGGAACGTGGGTTTTCACTAATGGCGGTGCCCCTAAGGCCGGGCCCCTCGGGCTGGATGGCTGCTTGGTGTGGGGGCTCCCCTCTCATGCCCCGTAGCTGCTCTCTGGGTCCAACCCCCCTCATTATCAGTCCCTTGTCGGGCACCCATATCAGCCCTCCTTTCCACCGAACAAGGGAAACTGTCTCGCCCTTGGGCTAGGCGGGGACTGGCTTCATTGTGGGCCCTGCAGGTTGGTGGGCGGCGTCTTCCTCTCCTGGAGATGGGGGAGCGGTGATGGCGGGGCGCGTGGGGTGGTGGGTGAGGGTTGGCTGGGGTGGTGGCATTGGTCTCTGCGGCCTCACTCTGGTGACCGATTTTCGGGGCGCTTCGGTGGGGCAGGTGGACGACCCTGGATCCCTCGGTCTGGGACATGTCCCGTCCACCAGGCCGCTCTCGGGTGGACTCCAACCCCGCCTCTCGATTGGGTGGGTTGGGTCCTGAGCCCACGCAGTGCAGGCACAGCAATCACAGGACGGTCATTGTGCATGCGAAACGGTGTCAATTCACACACCTCTGGGACTTATTCGCTGGGTGTGGGGCCACTCACTCATTGCGACAAATAACAGGGCTATGGAAATTTATTGGGTATCCCCTCACTCACACTCTGGTCCTGTAGACGTTTAGAATTTACATAGCCACTCTCACCACACTGTCTGTCTGTCTGTCTGTCTGTCTGTCTGTCTGTCTATCTATCTATCTATCTATCTATCTATCAGTTAAGAGTCTTTAAAGAACTGTACTGAAGATAGGTGTGCTTGTTTATATTTCGGTGGCTATTTTGCATGTCAAGTCCGCTCTAAGTTGCTCATTTAATGTAGTTTCAACTACACTCATATTAAAGTTATTTTTTCATGTTTATGACATCATTCTGTAACTTGTGTGGCGTATATTACCAAGTAAGGGGTGCGGTTAAGCTAATGCTTTTTCTTGTAAATAGGAGCTGTTGAGGCAGTTCAACACAGCAGTCATCGAATCAGTCCTAACATAGAAGCATATTCCGCCACCTTTTGTTTTCCCCAATAGCTCGCTAAACATATTAACATACTGTATATGGACCACTACTAAAAGCAAGTCGTTGATAAACACTTGCGACCCGACTCCGAGCTGCTCCCCAATATGCCTTGGGGAGCTGCCTGGGTTGATGCAGCTACAGCTGACTCAAGACTCAAAGCCAGAAGTGGCGCAATAGCTGCCTTGTCTGTTGATGGCAGCTCAAACAGTAACAATTCATCTGCACACAAAGTCAGTAAAACTCCCAAAGGGTACCTTGGTAGACTGATCATCCTTCCATTTTGTTTTCTTTTTTTGTTTGTTTCTTTTTTTGGGTTTTTTTTTGTACTGTAATCTTAAATTCCAGACACATTATACACAGTCGATTCACCACAGTAATTATTTATACATATTAACATACTACGTAGCGGCGCGGCACGGCGGACGACTGGTTAGCACAGCCGCCTCACAGTTCTGAGGACCTGGGTTCAAATCCGGCCTTGCATGTGTGGAGTTTGCATATTCTCCCCGTGCTTGCGTGGCTTTTCTCCGGGTACTCCGGTTTCCTCCCACATCCCAAAAACATGCATGGTAGGTTAACTGGCGACTATAAATTGCCCGTAGGTGTGAATGTGAGTGCAAATGGTTGTTTGTTTATACAGTGTGTGCGCTGCGATTGGCTGGTGTTAAGTTCAGGGTGTACCCCGCCTCTCGCCAGAAGACAGCTGGGATAGGTTCCAGGCCATTCGCGACCCTAGTGAGGATAAACAGTACAGAAAATGGATGGATGGATTTGGAATGGTCATCCTGTTGCCTGGATGCAGCAGCCAATCATATTGCAGCGGGGCGTGTCCTGCTCAGAACACAGTAGGATCATAATAAAGCGTCTCCTCACTGCATTTTGAGTTGATATCAGCGAGAGAAAGTTGGCCGAATGTTTGATATTCGCCTGACATTCCGTTCTCACACGCTCGTATTCGCCCTCATAACTACATTTTCTACGTTATCACATGTGTAGTATGTAGTCTGTAAAAAACTCAAGGCTGGATTCGTTGTCACTGAAAATGTTAATGCAATAACAGTAATAAAGGCGCTTGATTCTACATTTCGTTTGCAGTCTGTGTTAGGGACCGTCTACAAATTACACATCTGAGGGTGAAAAATGTGTAAAAAAAAATCACGATCAAATAAAAGATTTTTTTTTAAAATTCTGTTTGCTGTAGTAATTGGCAGTGGGAGTCTACTGCTTACTACAGGTCAAATGTTGTTGATATCTAGCATTGTGTTTAAACTGTGTGCAATTAATTACCCCAAAATCAATAAAAACACTTTGTTTCCCTCATTCTGACAGCTTTAGCAATGGGAGTCCACAACTTACTACAGGTCAAAGTTTGTCGATATCTTTCATTGTTTTTTTTTCATTCTTATTTATTGAAGAAACTTTTTTTTTTTAAAACTGTTCCATTGAGCTGCATGGTGTTGCAGAATGGTGGATCTATATGCCTTTGTGCTGGAACAGTTTTGCTGTGCAACAGGGGGGTTTGAAATACTCCCTCTGCTTATTTAAAAAATATTTTATTATTCTGATGTTTATTGAAAATGCAGCCAGACAGAAAAGGTTTTTTGGGGACAGACAGAGGGACAAAGTGGACAAGGGGACTAGGGGTGAAAACCACAGCAGAACAATAGTGAGACAGTCTAGATATTTGAACGCAAGTAACATGATAACAGTTATTTGTAGATTGGGGGTTGTGGTGGGGGGTACCCGGGGGGGGGGGGGGGGGGGGGGGGGGGGCTTGAGGACATGAAACGGTGACACCCAGTGAGGCGAAAATGAAAAAGAGGCAAAAACCAATGAAGAAGAACGCGCACGAAGATGTGCCCAACGGCAGCGAACAAAAGCGCACCCCAACCCTGCCAAAATCAATGACAGCTGCCCCAGTGGAACAGCCGGAACAAGACCATACCGCACAAAGGAGGCCCCTACGGCGTGCAGCGCCCAATGCGCCACGAGCCCCAGCCCAAACCGCACAGAGCCCCAGCAAAGCCAACTCCCAGTCAACCGGGTGGGCAAAACACGTCCATGCCAACACTGAGACAGCCAACAAGAAAAACGGCCGGGCGTACGCCCGCACCGACGGTCCTCAGCGCCCACTCCAGTCCCCAAACCAACGCAAGTGCCGACGACAGAAAAAAAAAAAAAAAAGCTCAACAATCAGCCAAAACCCCACCGCAGCAACCCCACAAGATAATGAACCAGGAAAAAAAACATAAACACCACCCCACAGCACCACAAACACCAACCCCGCGCCGCACCGGTGAAAATCGGGAAAGGAACCACCGATCCACAGCACCTGGCCCCATCCATCAAGTAAAAATAATAATAATTCACCGGCGCCGTGCGAAGACCCACCCCCGCGGCAAAATGCTGAGCCCCGGGGCGCTCCCCCCAAAACAAAAGGCCACAATCTCCAAACAGGAAGCCAAGCCAAAACCCGCACACATAAACCACCCGACACGATGAAACAGCCCCAAACAACCACATCAAGAATGCTACATCCAACCCCCAACCGAAACACTAATCAATGAATACCAAGTCAACCGGGCAACCGCCCCCCAGCCCACAGGTCCAAGACCGATACCGGCCACAAAGAACCCCAAGCCAAATGCCCGCCCCAGTCCACACCATGGGTTGACAAGAAAATGGATGCCCACAACCACCCATCCGAACCACATAAACTTCCCCAACCCAGCTCCCCCTAAAAAAACGGAACCGAGAACCGTCCGGAACCGAAACAAGGAACCAGAACCAGCCAAACCCAAACGACGCCCGACCCTCGTCATGAGCAAGGACGGGCGATGGCGCCATGAGAAGGGAGAGGAAGGCGGGGCCAAAAAGGGGGGACCAGAGCAGACTGGAAACCAACAAAATGTGTCAGCAAAAAAAATTCAGGGGACCCTGAATGAGTGTGCCCAATGTGCGGAGTATGTACAGTGTGAGTATTTTTTTTTAAATACTCACACTGTACATACTCCGCACATTGGGCGTCCCCCGCACAACATAATCCCACCCCAAGCGCCGCACCCAAGTGACCGGCCTCCAACCTCAACAAAGTCAAGACACATCCTTGTCCGCCGCTGCCAGACACAAGCAAGTCCAGGTGTACACCCCCCTCCCCGAAATCTCCAAACCCGAACAGCCACAGGAGAACCGGAACGTCAGCCCCGGGCCCAACCGGCCCCCGAACCCCGATGCCCAACCCCAGGGGGAAGACCCACCCCACAGCCCATCCCCCCAACCCATAGCTAATTCCAACCAAAAAACAACAACCATAGGCCAGTGGCCAGAGCAGGGGCAGAAGGCGGGCCCGACCGAGGCGGGAGGTGCTGACATCCCGCCGTGAGCCCCAAGTGAGCCGGGGACCCCACAGAGCCCGAGGGAGAGAAGGGCAATGACCAAGGTGGCGCGCCCCGGGGAGACGGAAGAGGAGGACATAGGCCCGGGATACAGCAGCATGGCCCCCCAGCAACCACACCCGAACAAGAGACCAGGACGAGGCACCCTGAGTGGGATCAGCAGTATTATATGTATTATTTCCAATTACTATTACTTATGTGTAATTGCAAATTACCAAACTGAAAAAAAATTAACGATTAACTGCAATTGTAGAGTTAGAAAATTTGTCTTACATGACACAACAAGCGTTATGTTTTTATTGAGTTTTGGTGAATATTTTTGACAATCATTGCTTTTTGGTGAATACTTTTGGTATCCGGGTTTAAATTCAGCCTGTGTGGAGTTTGCATGCTCTCCCCATGCCTGCGTGGGTTTTCTTCGGGTACTCCAGTTTCCTCCCACATCCCCAAAAGATGCATGGTAGATTAATTGGCGACTCTAAATTGCTGTAGGAGTGAATGTGAGTACGAATTGTTGTTTGTTTCTATGTGCCCTGCGATTGACTGGCGACCAGTTCAAGGTGTACCCCACCTCTCGCCTGATAGGCTCCAGCACACCCACGACCCTAGTGAGGATAAGAGGTACGAAAAATGGATGGATGGATTTTTGCTAATTAATTGCATCCAGTTTCTCTCTAATACAAGATATCAGCAAGGTTTGGCCTGCAGTAAGAAGCGGACTCCCATTGCTAACAACGACAGCAATCAGAATGAGATAAAGTGTTATTGATTATTAGTGAATAGTTTTGCCAATTATTTGCACCCAGTTTAACCAAAATGCAAGATATCTGCAAAATTCTACCTGACGTTGGTGGCCACACATTGTCAGCTACTACAGCAATCAGAATCAGAAAAAAATAACGTTTTTATTGATTTTTGGAGAATATTTTTGACAATTAATTTTCACACGGTTTCTCCCTTCCGGGGGTGGATGACATTTGCCCGGAGTTCCTAAAGGCTCTGAATGTTGTGGGGCTTTCCTGGTTGACACGCCTCTGCAACATCGCGTGGACATCGGGGACAGTGCCAGTGGAATAGTAGACTGGGGTTGTGGTCCCCCTTTTTAAGAAGGGGAACCGGATGGCGTGTTCCAACTACAACGGCAAGATTCAGGAGGAGCCGTGTGGTTTTTGTCCTGGCCGTGGAACAGTGGACCAGCTCTTAGCTGGGTCTTCGAGGGTGCATGAAAGTTTGCCAAGGTTGCCCTTTGTCACTGATTCTGTTCATAACTTTTATGGACAGAATTTCTTGGCGCAGCCGAGGCGTAGAGGGGGTCCGGTTTCGTGATGCCAGTATTGCTTTTCTGCTTTTTGCAGATGATGTGGTTCTGTTGGCTTCATCAAGCCGTGATCTCCAACTCTCACTGGAGCGAATCGCAGCTGAGTGTGAATCGGCTGGGATGAAAATTAGCACCTCCAAATCTGAAACCATGGTCCTCAGTTGGAAAAGGGTGGAGTGCTCTCTCGAGGTTTGGGATGAGATCCTGCCCCAAGTGGAAGAGTTCAAGTATCTTGGGGTCTTGTTCACGGGTGAAGGAAGAATGGAATGGGAGATCAACAGGCCAATCGGTGCAGCATCTACAGTGATGCGGACTATGTATAGGTCCATTGTGGTGAAGAAGGAGCTAAGTCGAAAGGGCTATGTGCCTACCCTCGCCTTTGGTCACGAGCTGTGGGTCGTGACTGAAAGACTCTGGATACAAGCGGCCAAAATGAGTTTCCTTCGCAGGATGTCCGGGCTCTCCCTTAGAGATAGGGTGAGAAGCTTGGAGTAGAGCCGCTGCTCCTCCACATTGAGAGGAGCCAGATGAGGTGGCTCGTGCATCTGATTAGGACGTCTCCTGGACGCCTCTCTGAAGTGTTCCGGGCATGTCCCACCGGTAGGAGACCCCAGGGATGATCCAGGACACGCTGGAGAGACAATGTCTCCCGGGTGGCCCGGGAAATGGTAAATGGACTGCACTTATCTGGGAACGCCTCAGGATACCCCCAGAAGAGCTGGATGAAGTGGCTGGGGAGAGGGAAGTCTGGGCTTCCCTGCTAAAGCTACTGCCCCGCGACCTTGGATAAGTGGAAGAAAAAGGATGGATGGATTGATGGATGGAGTTTCTCAAAAATTTTGCTGACATCTTGCGCTTTGGTTAATCCATCCACCCATTTTCTGAGCCGCTTATCCACTCAAGGGTCGCGGGAGTGCTGGAGCCTATCCCAACTATCTTTGGGCAGGAGGCGGGGTACACCCTGAACTGGAAGCCAGTCAATCGCAGGGCACATATAAACAAACAACCATTTGCACTCACATTCACACCTATGGGCAATTTAGAGTCCGTAATTAACCCACCATGCATGTTTTTGGGATGTGGGAGGAAACCGGAGTGCCTGGAGAAAACCCACCCAGGCACGGGGAGAACATGCAAACTCCACACTGGCGGGGCCAGCATTTGAACCCCGGTCCTCAGAACTGTGAGGCAGTCGTCCACCGTGCCAGCTGCTACAGCAATCAGAATGAAAAAAATAGTTTTTTAAATTGATTTTTGGTGAATATTTTTGATAATTAATTGCACACGGTTTAACCAAAACACAAAACATCAGCAAAATTTGACCTGTAGTAAGTAGTGGACTCGCATTGCCAACTACTACAGCAACCAGAATGAGAAAAAGTGTTTGTATTGATTTTTGTTGACTATTTTTTATAATTAATTGCACACAGTTCAACCAAAATTCAAGATATCAGCAAAATTTGACCTGTAGTAAGTAGTGGCCTCCAATTGCCAACTAGTACAGCAATCGGAATGAGAAAAGGTGTTTTTATTGATTTGTAGTGAATATTTTTGCCAATTGATTGCACACAGTTTCTCTATAATGCAATATATCAGCAAAGTTTGACCTGTAGTAATTAATGGACTCCCATTGGCAACTACTACAACAATCAGAATGAGAAAAAGTGTTTTACTGATTTTTCGTGATTTCACCGAAAGCCTTGGTGTGTAACTTGTAGACGGTCCCTGGCGAATGTCAAGCGATTAGCCAATGTCCGGCTAACTTTCTCTCGCTGTTTATATCGTGTATAATCGCACTATGATGGAGCCACAATCCTAAGGTTTTATTTAGTTATTTTGATCGGTTCGTTGGTAATCGAAAAATAATAATGAGGGTGCACTTCTCCTGGACACTCTGAAAGGGAATGCGTGATAACACAAAGGACAATACAAAGACTGGTTGTGTACAATTTTGTCGTCTTGGGTAAGTGAGCTAACATAGCAGCTAATCAATGCTAATGCTATTGGTTCTAGGATTTAACTTGAAGTCTTTGCAGCTCAAGTGATGGTCGCGAAATTACACATTTGGCTTTTGACCAACTGATTTGAAATATATGTATTTGGTGGACCACTGTGTAATATATCGAAGGTGCCAGCTCAGCTAACAATAGGATTATAGACAGTCGGGCCTTGTCGTTGCGCTAGCGAAAAAGAATGTCACGGTACGGCATTCAACCAAAGCAGAATAACCATGGACTGTTAATGTCAACTGACAAACTCTTAAATTGTTTTGTATTATGACGATAGTGACGGTAATGTACTACTAAATTAATGCCTCCTCCGCTGCCCGCTCAGCCAGTATGTAATTATGGGCAGAGATGTCTCAAAATTATTTGCACGTGTTCTTCATCCATCCATCCATCCATTCATTCGTTCATTTCCTGTACTGCTTATCCTTACTAGGGTCGCGGGTGCGCTGGAGCCTATCCCAGCTATCTTCGAGTGAGAGGCAGGGTACACCCTGAACTGGTAGCCAGTCAATTGCAGGGCACATAGAAACAAACAACCATTCGCACACACATTCACACCTACGGGAAATTTACAGTCTTCAATCAACCTACCACTAGGGTTCGGCATCGAGAATCGAGAACCAATTGGAACCAGGATTAAAGTTCCGGTCCTCCCAGTTTCGAGTTTCCTACAGTCCGCCCACCCCGAAGAAGAAGTGATGAAAACCAACAAAGAAGAACACACACGAAAACAAGCTTGTGTCCAATGGCGGCAAACAAAAGTGTGTCTTAACTTTGTTAAAATGAATGACCAGTCTCCTCAGTGCAACACTTGAATAAGATTACATTGTGCAAAGGAGGCTTTCACGATGTGTAGCGTTTGACGCGGCGGAACGGTGGAGGACTGGTTAGAGCGTCAGCCTCACAGTTCTGAGGACCCGGGTTCAATACCCCACCTGTGTGGAGTTTGCATGTTTTCACCGTGCCTGTGTGGGTTTTCTCCGGGCACTCCGGTTTCCTCCCACATCCCAAAAACATGCATGAATTGGAGATTCTAAATTGCCCATAGGTGTGAATCTGAGTGCGAATGATTGTTTGTTTGTATGTGCCCTACGATTGGCTAGCAACCAGTTCAGGGTGTACCCCGCCTCCTGCCCGATGATAGCTGGGATAGGCTCCAGCACGCCCACGACCCTAGTGAGGAGAAGCGGCTCAGTCAATGGATGGATGTATAGCGTTTGACGCGCTCCGAGCATCAGCCTACAACGCGCGGCGCTTCAGTGAAGTCAACTCTCAGTCTATTGGGTGAGTGAAACAATAAAATACATCTATGCCCACATTGAGACAGCTAATGAATGAATATTAAGTCAATGGGGTTAGTTCCACACACATTGCCTTTTAGTTTATAGATTTGATATCGATACTGGTTATATAGAACCCCGAGTCGAATGTTCATTTTAGTTGCTGCTGTGGGCTGCTAAGATTTAAACCATGCAAACCTTTTTGACACCTAAAAGAATCGGAGTCGAGAATCGTTTGGAACCGGAATCGAAATAAGGAACCGGAATCGCTCAAATTCAAACGATGCCCAACCCTACCTACCACGCATGTTTTTGGTATGTGGGAGGAAACGGGAGTACCCGGAGATAACTCACGGAGACACGGGGAGAACATGCAAGCTCCACACAGGCAGGGCCAGGATTTGAACCCCGGTCTTCAGAACTGTGAGGCAGATGTGCTAACCAGTCGTCCACCGTGTCGCACATTTTGTTCAAATCCACAAATATATCTGCGATTTACACGTGTGTTTTTGAAATCCACAAATTATTTGCATGTTTTTCAAATTCACAAATATATCTGTCATTTACATGTGTTTTTTAATGTTGTGTGTGCATTTATTATGACTTATCATTTGTAAATATTCAGTTTTGCTTGTGAATTGTTGAAAGTGCGTTTGTGGATCAGCGGGCACATGCATTTTTTTTTGAGACAACGCAGTTTTAAGATTCACATGTGTAGAAAGGCCTTCCCTCCGTCCGCAAGGCGGCAGTGATGCTGTCTTCGTTGATGACTTGACTGCAAGTCATTTTTATGGGACTCTAACAGTCTATGACCCGACAATGCTAAAATCCCCAATAAATTGACCATGGCTGAACAAGGTGGACAACCAGCAGCCCCGTCATTAGTAAGTAAAATATAAAGAAATTAAAAAGAGTTAAAAAAAAAAAAAAAACAATCACCGAGCCGATCACAATGTTTCTATTTAAATGACTTGTTCATTTACTGGATATACCTATGTACTTAATTGCTCCAAAAAAATATTTACAATAAATAATGTATCTTTGTTCATCTGTTTATGCCAGTGAAGCATAGTGACAGACAGAACAAATGAATGGTCTTATATTAGATGGATTAGATTACCTACAGTAATTAATGTATCCACTTTTTGTGACATTTTTGTTTGTTGGTGTGCCGTGATATTTTTAATTGTAAAATATGTCACTGCTCTAGTCAGATCATGTATTCTCATCACTCAGGTCAAACCAACCTTACATGACAGAAATAATGGGTGCTAACTTACTGTAATTAAATTACTTTATTGTTGTCAAATTACTTCACACACACCAAAACCTTAGCGTATGATTCGACAGAACGCCTGCAATGTTCGCTTACAGCCGTGAGTGCTAACACTAGCTTGCTAGGCTACATAACGTTTTGTTACCCGCTTGCGAGCGGTATCGTATTTAAACTACGTGAACATACCTCAAGCAAGCCTTAAACGAACGTCCTCTCCCGAGCATCGGTATCGGAATACAAGATTTTATTGCAGTAGTCTGACAGTGCAATCGTGAAAGACTAAATTTGTCATGTAATCTGATTACATGTTGTCTTTCTCAAACATGTTGTCTGTCCCACACCGCTGACATGTTAAAAAAAAAAAAAAAAACACTTTATTGGCGGTCAAACATTTACAGTTCTACGTCAAAAGACACGCGACAAGGCTAAAAATAAACCAGCTTTTGGATTCGAATATACTGTACACGACGGTGACGCGGAGTAACTGTCTTGCGTAGCATTGATCGGCTCGGCGAATTATGACATTATAGCCGATCAGCCAATCAGCATAAAATGGTAATTATCGTCCGATACCGATAAGGCTGATCAGATCTATCCATCTATCCATCCATCTATCCATCCATCCCTCCATCCATCTATCTATTCATCCACTAATTAATTAAGTCATTCATTCATTCTCTGTACCGCTTTTTATTCATTTCTGTACCGTTATCCGCACTAGCGTCACGGGCGTGCTGGAGCCTATCCCAGCGAACTGCGGGCAGGAGGCGGGGTACACCCTGAACTGGTTGCTAGCCAATCACAGGGCACATAAACAAACAACCATTCACACTCACATTCACACCTACAGGCAATTTAGAGTCTTCAATTAACTACCCATGCATGTTTTTGGGATGTGGGAGGAAACCGGAGTACCCGGAGAAAATACACACATGCAAACTCCACACAGGTGGTGCCTGGATTTGAACTGTGAGGCAGATGTGCTAACCAGTCTTACACCGTTCCCCCTCTGTCTGTCTGTCTGTCTGTCTGTCTGTCTGTGTCTGTTTATCCATCTATCTATCTATCTATCTATCTATCTATCTATCTATCTATCTATCTATCTATCTATCTATCTATCTATCTATCTATCTATCTATCTATCTATCTATCTATCTATCTATCTATCTATCTATCTATCTATCTATCTATCTATCTATCTATCTACCATCCATCCATCCATCCATCCAGTATATAGTCTATGCCACATATGTCAAACTCAGGCCTGGGGGCCAAATTTGGCCCATGATGTAATTATATTTGCCCGCAAGACCATATCAAATGTGTATTACAGCTGGCCCGCCAGTATACAGCACATGCGCCACTAATATTACAAATCCCAGAATGCTTTGCTAGTGTGTTGGCCCATTAGTCTAGACAGGCGAGGGCCCCTTCCCTTTCTGTTGCAGTCTTTAGCAACAATGCTACCAGTCTCCTCGAGCAAATTTACACTTCCCCTTCCCAAAAATGGCCAAACGAAAGATGGAAAAAAGTTAACTTCCAAGACAGGTGGGAGGCAGATTGTCTGTTCACTAAAGTAAAAGATAGACCTGTTTGTTGTGTGCGGAGCAACGTGGCTGTAACAAAGAATATAACATAATTGAGTTTTTTTGAATGACCTTTATCAACTCCTAGGCAGGGACTGTTAATAGTTTGCAGTTTGGATTTTTATTGAAGGACATTCTTATTTTTTTGGGTTGGTTTGTTGTTGGCCTTTGAAAAAAGAGTTACATCAAAAGGAAAGGTAATTGGAGATTGATAAATAGAAGATGGACAGACAGAAGAATTCATGTTATCTATTTAAATACAAAACAACAAACAAATACCACTGATGTCTTTTATCGTAAATTAGATTTCTTGTGTTTATAATATTAAAGTTTGTTTATTCCAGATTCAGCGTTTAAGCAAAATGTAAGTATGTTGTCATATGATAAACTTTGACGCTACATTTCTGCAGAGAAGGGAACATGCACATCGCAGTGATTGAGTTTGGCTTGCGACGTTGTCCCAATTTTTTATTTTGGCCCACCGTGAATTTGAGTTTGACATCCCTGGACTATGCTCTCAAAGGAGACAGCAACACTGCCACCCAGCGGATGGAGGGAGGAACTTCCTACATGTGTGATATTTTTCAACTTGAAATTGAAATCTCAAAAATAAATGCGCGTGCCTGCTGATCCACAAACGCACTTCCAACAATTCACAAGCAAAATTGAATATTTACAAATGATAAGTCATTATAAATGCACACACAACATTAAAAAACGTGTAAGTCACGGATGTATTTGAAAAACGTGCAAATCGTGGCTATATTTGTGGATTTGAAGAACGTGTAAATCATGGGTATATTTGTGGATTTGAAGAACGTGTAAATCATGGATATATTTGTGGATTTAAAAACAAATAATTTGTGAATTTGAAAAACATGTAAATCGCGGATATATTTATGGATTTGAAAAACGTGAAAATAATTTTGAGACATATCCCTTGCCATGTGTAATTGATCAAAAACATTGAGCCTATTATGTTTAACTCATTCACTCCCATTGACTGCTTTAGAAGTCAAATAACCATGTTAACTGGGATTGCTGGCAGTGAATGAGTTAAGCACTCGACAGGGAAGCGAAACTACCCTTGTACAGGGTATTCTTTTCACGGGGCGGATAAAGGGTTAAATCACCTGTTTCTGAATGTCTGTTTCTATACTAGTGATGCACCGAAATGAAAATTCTTGGCCGAAACCGAAAACTAAAACAATGAAATTAATTATTATGCTGATTAATGGTATGTTACTAAAATTTTCAAAATACCTGTACATTAAAATATACATCATTGATACAAGAATAAAATGATCCCTAGTTTATAAGAATCCTTAGGATTAATGATTTGATGTCACTTTTTATGTCGCAAATCGGCCCAAATTTGCAAAGAAATCAATGTAAAGCATTAGGAAATTTGTGAACGAAACCTTGACTGTTTGGTAGAAAAATGCCCATATGTTAGTCTTATTAGTTAAAAATAAGATGTTTCACACTTTCACTGTCAACCGTTTTCTGAGCAGCCAATTCATTGCCAGCCATTTTAGATGATTTTGACTGATTTTTGAAGACCTACAGAATGTTCTATGGCTGTATAAACATAGAACCTACCAAAAAGAAAGATTAAACTCTCTTCTTCCATCAGAAAAAAGTTTAGTTATACCTTTTTCGGTTCTTTAATCAGCAGTTGAACATGGGTAAGTTTCACCAAATGCACGCAAAGTAATAAATGTTTGTGACAAGTTGCATGTCAAGCAGAACTTTAATAGTTTTTGCTTTTTTGACATCTAAAAAGTGCTTTCCTTCAATAAAACAATATAAACAACACTGAAAAAGGGTTTTTGATGTCAAAATAATTAGTAGTAAGTATTTACCTATTTACAATTTTTACATTTGGAAAAAAAAATTATGAACTTTGAACTATATACAGGTTTGTTTGTGTGCGTGTGTGAGACGATTGCGCTATGTCAGACTACTGCCATACAATCTTGCCGTGTCTCGGTCAGACAGTGGCAACACTACATGACATGTATTCCAATACCACCGTATCCCGTCTTTTACGAACACTGGGCTTTATCTTTATATAAATCAAACACTTGTTGGAGAGGTGGAACCAGAAAATGTGTCACCGGTCAATGCGACCAGATACACCTGTTACCATGGCGACGAGAACAACAATGGATAGCGCCAATGTATTTTATTGTGTTGGGGGAAAAAAAGAACAAAAATAAGCATGGGGTCATCACTGATGCTCAGGAGTGGGCTGTCCATTCAAGAAGAGCTTGAGATATGTTCACATACTTTTAATAGAATATGGTTCGCAAGCCCGAGTTTTTTGCTTCAGGCGTTAGGTCAGGCCATGGAGAAAGACTTCCGGACGGCTTTGAGGAAATTCTGGTCCACCATCCGGCGTCTCAGGAGGGGGAAGCAGTGCACCATCAAGACTGTGTATAGTGGGGTTGGGGCGCTGCTGACCTCGACTCGGGACGTTGTGAGCCGGTGGGGAGAATACTTCAAAGACCTCCTCAATTCCACCGACACGCCTTCCCAGGAGGGAGCAGAGTCTGGATTATCTGAGGCGGGCTCTCCTATCTCTGGGGTTGAGGTCACCGAGGTGGTTAAAAAGCTCCTCGGTGGCAAGGCCCCGGGGGTGGATGAGATTCGCCCGGAGTTCCTCAAGGCTCTGGATGTTGTAGGACTGTCCTGGTTAACACACCTCTGCAACATCGCTTGGACATCAGGGACAGTGCCTCTTGATTGGCAGACTGGGGTGGTGGTCCCCCTTTTTAAGAAGGGGGGTGTGTTCCAACTACAGGAGGGGATCACACTCCTCAGCCTCCCTCGATATCAACGAAAAATGGTGTATGGACGTCACGGAGCTCAGCACACACTGCAGCCCGCATTTGGAGTTGCTGTTTTTGAACTGTAAGCCATTCTACTCGCCGCGTGAATTCGCATCATTCATTCTCACTGGCGCCTATATTCCGCTTCAAGCTAACACGAACGCCGCACTGCTAACGCTCGCCGAACAAGTCAACGAAATTGAAAAAAACCACCCGGACTAACCCCTCATTATTCTCTGGGACTTTAACAAAGCCAAACTCAACCACGAACTCCCTAAATACAAACAGCACATCGACTGTCCTACCAGGGAAAATAACATTTTAGACCACTGCTATACTACGGTAAAAAGCGGATACCATGCCAAACTTCGTGCACCACTGGGCTCGTCCGATCACTGCTTAATTCACTTAATACCGACGTACAGGCAAGAACTTAAATGCGCGAAGCCTCCAGTGCAAACAGTGAAAAAGTGGATCAATGAAGCAAAGGGACTAACCCCTCATTATTCTCTGGGACTTTAACAAAGCCAAACTCAACCACGAACTCCCTAAATACAAACAGCACATCGACTGTCCTACCAGGGAAAATAACATTTTAGACCACTGCTATACTACGGTAAAAAGCGGATACCATGCCAAACTTCGTGCACCACTGGGCTCGTCCGATCACTGCTTAATTCACTTAATACCGACGTACAGGCAACAACTTAAATGCGCGAAGCCTCCAGTGCAAACAGTGAAAAAGTGGATCAATGAAGCAAAGATGGAACTTCAAAGCTGTTTAGACTGCACAGACTGGAGTGTCTTTGAAAATTCAGCTGGCAGCCTGGATGAATATACGGACACTGTCACATCCTATATCAGTTTCTGTGAAGATGTGTGTGTACCAACAAAGTCATTGCGCACATTCAACAAAAACAAGCCGTGGTTCACTGCCAAACTTAAGCAGCTTCGCCAAGCTAAGGAGGGCGCATATCAGAGCGGGGACAGGGCCCTGTATAATCGAGCTAGAAACCAGCTGACTAAAGAAATTAACATTGCAAAGATGAACTATGCAGCAAAGTTGGAAAAACAGTTTAGCGCTAACGACACTAAATCAGTCTTGCATGCGTTCCAATCGCTGACAAATTACAAGTGACGATCCCCCCCCAAGCTGAGAACAATAGCACACTAGCCAACGACTTGAATACCTTCTACTGCAGATTTAAAAAGGACACTTTCACACCCCACACCCACCCAGCCGCACCACCGACCACTATCACACCACCAACGTCTGTGTTAACCATCCGCGAACAGGATGTGTCACGCATTTTCAAACAAAAAAAAAATTAACAAAGTGGCAGTCCCAGACCATGTGTCCCCATCCTGCCTCAAAGTCTGCGCAGACCAGCTCACTCCAGTCTTCACTCAGATCTTCAATAGATCTCTGGAACTGTGCAAAGTACCATCCTGTTTCAAACGCTCCACCATCATTCCAGTCCCCAAGAAACCTGCAATCTCGGGTCTAAATGACTACAGGCCTGTCGCCTTGACATCTGTGGTCATGAAGTCCTTTGAACGTCTCGTGCTGGACCATCTCAAGAGCGTCACAGGCCCCCTGCTGGACCCCTTGCAGTTTGCCTACCGAGCAAACAGGTTTGCGGATGATGCAGTCAACATGGGACTGCACTTCTTCCTAGAACACCTCGACAGTGCAGCGACCTACGCGAGGATCCTGTTTGTGGACTTCAGCTCAGCGTTCAACACCATCATCCCTGAACTCCTTTCCTCCAAGCTTCTCCAGCTCAGTGTCTCACCTGCCATCTGCCAGTGGATTTACAGCTTCCTGACGGGCAGGACACAGCAGGTGAGGCTGGAGGAGGCCACCTCATCCACACGCAGCATCAGCACTGGGGCGCCCCAGGGTTGTGTCCTCACTCCGCTGCTCTTCTCTCTCTACACGAACTGCAACTCAACGCACCCAGCTGTCAAACTCCTGAAGTTTGCAGATGACACCACTGTCATCGGCCTCATCAAGGACGGTGACGAGTCTGCATATCGATAGGAAGTGGACCGGCTGGAGCTGTGGTGCGGCCGACACAACATGGAGCTGAACACGCTTAAGACTGTAGAGATGATCGTGGACTTCAGGAGGAATCCTTTGCCACAGCTGCCCCTCACGCTGTCCAGTTGCCTTGTGTCAACCGTCGAGACCTTCAAGTTCCTGGGAATTACAGTCTCTCAGGACCTGAAGTGGGCGATCAACACCAACTCCGTCCTCAAAAAGGCCCAGCAGAGGATGTACTTCCTGCGGCTTCTGAGAAAGCACGGCCTGCCACCAGAGCTGCTGAGGCAGTTCTACACAGCGGTCATCGAATCAGTCCTGTGTTCTTCCATGACAGTGTGGTTTGGTGCTGCTACAAAAAAGGACAAACTCCGACTGCAACGGACAATCAAAACTGCTGAAAGGATTGTTGGTACCCCCCTACCCACACTTGAGGAGTTGCACGCTGCCAGAACTAAGACAAGAGCGTGCAAAATCCTCTCGGACCCTCCACATCCCGGTCACCAGCTCTTCCTGCTCCTTCCCTCAGGTTGGCGCTACCGATCAATGCAAACTAGAACTAGCAGACATTCCAACAGCTTCTTCCCTCTTGCAATCAACTTCTTAAACACCTAACCTACAAATTCATTGCAACATGCTGGCATTTTTTTGTCTTGCGTTTGTTGTCACATTTCTGTCGGGCCAATTATATATTACTCGTGCACTCACTGTAGTAGTCTCACCACGCTGCACTATTTGCATATCTGTTGTTGACCAATACTGGCCACTCATGCCAGAGTAGCATCTTCTCCTTTGGAACACTGACTGAGGAGTATCTGCAACATTTGCACAATCAACATTTTCCCAAACTATCGTACTACTCACGTGAAGTCTCGGTGCCCTTTGCACAATGGTCATTGCACCGAACTATTGTAATATTAGTCATTCGAACTGCTCTAAGTGCTATAGGACTGTGCATCTTTTGCACAATTGTCAAAAAAAATAAATAAAAAGTACCGGCATTACCAGATAACTAACAACCCTTTATTACTCAGTGACTGTTTTTCTCAATGTCTTTATGTTTCAAAAATGTTCTCTGTCAATTGACTGTCTGTTGTCGTACTAGAACGGCTCCAATTACCGGAGACAAATTCGTTGTTTTTTTGGACATACTTGGCAAATGAAGATGATTCTGATTCTGATGGCATGGATAACTTACACATCTGTGAACGCACCATTAATGCTGAAAGGTACATACAGGTTTTGGAGAACCATATGCTACCATCCAAGCAACGTCTTTTTTCATGGACGACCCTGCTTATTTTAGCAAGACAATGCCAAACCACATTTTGCGCGTGTTCCAACAGCGTGGCTTCGTAGTAAAAGAGTGCGGGTACTAGACTGGCCTACATGCAGTCCAGACCTGTCTCCTATTGAAAATGTGTGGCGCAATACGAAGCGTAAAATACGACAACGGAGGCCCCGGACTATTGAACAGCTGAAGCTGTACATCAAGCAAGAATGTGAAAGAATTCCACCTACAAAGCTTCAACAATTAGTGTCCTCAGTTTCCAAACGTTTATTGAATGTTGTTAAAAGAAAAGGTGATGTAACACAGTGGTAAACATGACCTGTCCCAGGTTTTTTGGAACGTGTTGCAGCCATAAAATTCTAAGTTAATGATTATTTGCTAAAAACAATAAAGTTTATCAGTTTGAACATTAAATATCTTGTCTTTGTAGTGTATTCAATTAAATATAGGTTGAACATGATTTGCAAATCAAATGTATTCTGTTTTTATTTGTTTAACACAACGTCCCAACTTCATTGGAATTGGGCTTGTACTTTCTGTTAACCATGTTTCATTTAGTAACAAAAAGTCCAGATCATAGGTTGTAATGATGTCATTAATCAACATTGATTTATTACCCAGTGACCTGATATTGAAAAGAGCTAGTCTCGGAGAGATAACTGGAGACAATGGTTTGATAAATTCACATTTTACCCTCACTAAGTTTGTAGTTCTACTTTTTTTGTGCCATGTTTCTTTGACCAACTTTCTGTCCCTTGTAATTACAGGGGTCAATAATGCCTGATCTCCGTAGGGGTCCGACTTATTCTGGATAAAACCCCGCAGATATCAGTCAGATTCACAGATATGGTTCTTCATGGGTGGAGGAGGGGCCCTTCACATCTTAGTGGATGGTGGTTTCAGGCGAAGGGGGATGGGAGGAAGATCTTGGCGTGGTGTGCATTGGATTCCAATATTGACAATCGTCTTCATCCTGTCCGTCACATCTAGCAGAGAATTTAGGCTAGTAGAGACTGAGTTTTGCGTTGGGCTTTGCGCCATTGAGGCAGGGAGGGTTGTGGGAGATTCAACGTGCTGGCTCATCTCATTTGTGATACGCTCCTCAGATTGTTTGGATGACCCTGATGAATCCATCTGCGCCTCATGTCGCCTTATCTCCTGTTCCTCCGATTGTTTGGGAATAACTGCATCTCCAAGGCCAGTGTTTTCTTTTAGGGCCGCTGAATGATGTACACAGTAAAAAATGTTGGCAGCCAATAACCCCTTGTCTATTTAGACAGAAAGCGCCTGCCTTGTAAAGATGTCTGCGCTCCCATTAATGCAGAAATTGTCAATGAAACTCACGGATAGTGCCGTACACACTATTTTGAGCCACTTATTTAATTGACTGAGCCAAGAGAAACGTTCATCTCCAAATTGTACAAGTGGGAGAGGTCCACTAATAAAAACCTCACATTGCACTTTTGTTCGGAGATCAATGAAATCTTGCTTCAGTACCTCTGATTGCTGCTTGAGAACATCCAGGACCCCTGTGTGTATAATAACAGATTTCACAGTTGGGTGCTGATTAGTGATCTCCAGGATTTTTTTAGCGATATCAGACACCATGTCATTGGTAAAACAAAGTACATTTACAACTCTTATCCTCACAAGAGTCGCGGTCGTGCTGGACTCTGGGCGAGAAGCGGGGTACACCCTGAACTGGTCGCCAGCCAATCGCAGGACACACATAAACAACCATTCGCACCAACGAGCAATTTATTGACTTCAATAAACCTACCATGCATGTTTTTGATATCTGGGAGAAAACCAGAGTACCCAGAAAAAACCCACACAGTTCCCTGGGAGAACATGCAAACTCCACACAGGTGAGGCTGGATTTTAACCCAGGTCGTCAGAACTGTGAGGCAGATGTGCCGCGCCAAAAGCAACTGCTGAATTACAAAAGAAACACAAAAGAAAAAAACCTGAATCAGATTTCCCCGTTAGTATGGAAGAAGAGAGTGTGTGTGTGTGTGTGTGTGTGTGTATGTATATTTGTATATATTTACATATATATATATATATATATATATATATATATATTTACTTACTCCAGGGTTTTCTGTCCCTTTTACACACGCCTCGCCTCCGGGGTATTTAACTCTTAACTCCCGCCTTCTGGACTCATGTTTTTTCTCTCTCCTCTGGCTTCTTAGCTCTTGTCTTGCTGGCATCTCGCCAGCCACAGGCTGGCCTCCGCCACCCCACGCCCCTTTTTCCCTTTCTTTGTTCGGGCATACGGCTCGGTAACCGCGGGTCTTGGGGATGGAGAACCGGCTCCCTGGCCTTTGTGGACCCGCCGCGGCTAAGCCTCCGGAACAGTGGCTGCTGAGCTACCCAGATACGCTCCCAGCCAAATGTGAGTTTTCCAAACGTGGTAGCGTACCCCAGACCCAAGGCGGGGAGAGAGACGGTCATATTCTCCCAAGGAGGTGTGATGAACAACCATTTTTCGTCTTCTGCCTCTTTTGTTTTATTTTTCTGCATGTTTTTCTTCTAAACCCAATCTGTCTCCATGCTTCCTGAGACGCGCCCAAAGAGATAATTAAAAGTTCTATAAAATTACACTCTTGGTTGTATTTTGTGTGTGTTCTGAGTTTAAGTACCGTATTTTCACGACCATAAGGCGCACTTAAAAGACTTAAATTTTCTCCAAAATGGACCGGGCGCCTTGTAATGTTTTGCGCCTTATGTGTGCACCGAGTTCCAACATGTGTTATTTTATTTTATTATTATTATTTCTTTTTTTTTTACTTTTTTTTGACCGCTTGACTGACTGGGAGCATTTCCTGCCGACACGCTGCTTATACAGAGGAAAAGCGGACGTGGCTGAGGACAGCATGCGGACGTAAAGGGGGAAGGGTGCGTGAAGGAGGACGCTAAAGCCACGCCCCCAGTAGGTATACAGCGTCGGGGTGTGCATTGTGCAAAACAACATCGGTTTGACTAAAGACCCTCGAAAATAGCACATACGAAGAGACACGCTTTTACGAAGCACAGTTTAAACTGCAAGCTATCAGTTACGCGGAGGAACATGGGAATCGAGCAGCTGCGAGAGAATTCAAGATCAACCAATCCATGGTTAGCAAGTGGAGGAAGTAGGAAAATGACCTTCGCCAAGTCAAGAAGACAAAGCTGAGTTTCCGCGGGGAAAAAAAAAACAAAAACGCGGAAACAAGGCGAGGTGGATTAATGAGCAAAGAACAGCCAGGAGAAGGTGTCTCAAGTCACTATTCGACTGAGTGCAATAACTCTGCCATGTGCAGCAAGTGAGGAAGCTTGCCATCATTCCGGGAGGCTTGACTAAGGAACTCCAACTGCTGGACATCGGTGTAAACAGGGCGTTCAAAGTGAAGTTGCGAGCGACGTGGAAACGATGGATGAAAGATGGCGAACACAGTTTTACAAAGACTTTGAGGCAGCGCCGGGCGAGTTACGCCACAATTTGTGAATAGATTGTGGATGCTTGGGCTAATGTGCCTCTTGCACTGTTGTTCGAGTTTCGTAAAAGACGGCATCATTTCTGAGGAGCCGCACGGCAACGAGACTGACTCGAACCTGGCGTGTTTGATTGAGAACTTGCCCAGCTGTGCATTTCGGATGCAAAAGATGAGGCCTTTGATGGATTTGTGGATGAGGATTGACCAAAAATTAACGTGAGTACATTGTTAAATACTTCAATAAAGTACAACCGAACTCATTTTTGCTCCCGCTGCCTTTTTAAAAACATTGTTTTAGCGTGCATGCATGCTACCGTATGTTTTAACCGAGCATATGTTTTACCATGCCTGCGCCCAATAATACGGTGTGCCTTATGGTCGTGACAATACGGTAAGCCTCTGTCATCTAGAACTCAAAATTTCATACAGATTACGAGACTGATATAAAGGTTTCTCATCACTTTCCCTAAATTTTATACATATAAAAAGTTGATTTTAAAATAGTTGATTTTAACGATTAAACTTAAAAGTACGCTAAACCGGAAGTAACGTCGTCGTCGCTTCCAGCTTGTTCTTTTCTCCTAAATTAATTACATTTTTATTTAACCCATATACGCTATATGAGCTAAAAACGTAATTAATTTCGGAAGAAAGAATGAACTGGAAGCGACGCCTGCATCACTTCCGGTTTATCGTAATTTTAAATTACAGCGTTATAAATCAAGCTATATATATAAGAGGGGCACCACGTCGCTTTTTATGTGGACAAAATTTAGGAGAAGTGACAAGAAACCTTTTTATCAGTATCGTAATCTGAAGGTTGCTACATTACGCTTCCGAGTGTTCGGCCGGCCCGGTCCGCACCGGGAATAGGTGGATTTGGTGGAAAGGAAGAAGAAAAAAGGAAAAAAGGAGACCAAAAAGTTCCCAGGCAGGATGTCTCTCTGGTGTCTCTGCTTGCAAGACGTTCGGAGCGGGCGCGTTGTGTCCGCTTCCGTCCCCTCGGGGTGAGCTCAGGCCCCCAAGCAGGGTAGCTCGGAGTGCTTGCAGGATGCTCTGCAGCCGGGGATGAGCCGATGTGTGCTCGTCACCTCGTGGTGAGTGGGGCGTCCTGCCTGGGCCAGTCGTCGACAAGTTGGTTGGGTGAGACAAAAGCTGGTCAGAGAGCATAGCTCAGGCCTTTTTATGGCCGAAGCGAGCCAGAAGGGGGTGGTTTACCCCCTCCCGCCTTCCTTTACCACCTTCGGGACCAAAAGGGGAGCTGGACCGCCTCTTGAGTATTAATTTCCCATTTTAGTATTATTTTGTGGTTTAAAACCAGTGGAATAATATATTGATGATTGGATTTAAGATAACGAGACCATTTTTTCCACTGTGCATTGTCCCACGCCCATCCTCTTTAATACCTGTAAAGAATGTTTAAAATGTTATGTGGTTGTTGAGAACACAACTATTTTCAATGTGGCATTTGTGTGGTGTGGAGTGAAACATTTCATCTGGTACAGTCATTCGACATTAGACATTCAAGTTCGCAGCAATACAGTCACTAGTGGTGTCCATATAAAGTTCTTAAAATATTAACTCCCAGCCAAGTCTGGTACAGACTGTTTCCTGAACCCGTGTCTGTAGTGCCGTTCTGTCGCCTGTGGGTTTCGCTGTTGCCTGTTCAAACTCCCAGCTTTACTGGTCAAGTGGCGCGGTACTCTACAGGGTGTAGCCGCCTTTGTTGGTGAAATCCTCCGGGCTGGTTGGCGGTGGAAGTTAATTAACTTAACGTCCTCGTGCGAACTCTGTATCTTTGGTCTCAGCTTTGAAGGTCCAGGTGCTGGTAATTCACTTAGCGTCGGCCTGCCAAACCAAATGTCTGTGTCTTGCTTTTGTTGATTATGGCTTTTGATTAATTTAGCGTCTGTATGTGAAGTTACGTCTTGCCAATCCGTGGTCGTCTATCGGTGGGAAGAGCGAGTCTCACCAGAGACTGGGGTGCTGGGTGTCATCGTTTCATGGCATGTCCGCTACACTCATATACGCTATATGTA